>NW_008617476.1:27149-39705 GCF_000691845.1 Merops nubicus | reverse complement strand
TTTTTTGGTTTCTTCCCCTATCTCCAGACAGGCCATTTACTGTTCTTATCTTGTTGAGTTGCAGCTTCTGCTGCCAGTTGTAGCCTCCTTATCTTCTGCTTTGTGCTAGCTCTGGTGGTCCTCTTTTGCTTAAATAATTAGATGCTGAGTTGCATCAACAAGGGCATCACCAGCAGACATAAAGTCATTAACCCACTCTACTCAGTGCCGGTCAAGTCACACACGCAATACTGTGCTCCTTTCTGGTCCCTGCCATAGAAAAAAGACATGAGTAGGTAGGAGAGGGTCCAGAGAAGGGCCACAATGTGGATCGAAGGACTTGGAAGCCTGACATATGAGGAAAGGTTGAGAAAAGTGAGTTTGTTTAACCTTGAGAAAAGAAGACTTAGAGAGGAGACTTTATCACTTCATTTCAGTATTTAAAGGATGGCTACAAAGAAGATGGAGGCTCCCTATTTACAAGGAGACACATGGAGAAGATGAAGGGTTATGACTACAAGTTAAACTTCCAATTAAACATAAAAGGAAAAGATAATCAGAAGTACAATCAGCAGTTGCAATAATCTCCCCAGGGAAGTGATGCTTTTCCCAACACTGGATACTTTTAAGATTCAACTGGACATGGTGTTGGACCATCTTATCTAGACAGTGCCTTTCCCAAGTAAAGTTGGACCAGATGATCCTTGAGGTCCCTTCCAACCTGGTATTCTATGATTCTATGATATCTAGGAGAACATTCACAGTCTGTGGCCAGCAAATCTAGCTACTTATGCAAAGTAATGCTAACAAACAGTAACAGTATACCAAGTCACACAACATTGTGCTGTAACCCCTGTGACCTAATGCTAAATGATTGGCTCAGAGTGTTTAATTCTTTTTTAAACTTATTTATTTAAGTTAAGAGATGAGTATTTCATAACATCACATGTAAGCTTCCTTCTTAAGCTCCCCAAAACCCTGAATGGTAAGAGAGAAATATACTGAATGTGTATAAACTTCTTTGGTGAGATCTGAACACTGTGTGTGTGACAGTTTAAAACGGAGATAAGCATCAGATTCTTGAGTTCCCTAAAACTAAGGAATAAAATTCTTAACCGCCATTTAACTTTTTTTCCTTTTGCTGATTTTCCTTAACACTTTCTATTTTGTTAGAGAACAAGACCACCTGAATGCTGACTGATCCATCTTCTTTGACAATTTGCTAGTTATGGCCATCTCCAATTTTATGGAACTTTTCAGCTCTGTAGCTCTGTTGTATTGTGAAGAATTCTTCATTTGGATACAAAATACAGCATTAACAATAAAACCAGCCTGAGCAACTTGGAGGGGAAAAAAAAAAAAGAAAAAAAAGCAAAGCACAACCAAACTTTATCATGCCTGAGGTTCATTATTGTAGAAAGTGTTATCAATTTCAAGTAAGGGTTTTGATCCCTTAAAATAGTAATTTCTTATAAAGCTGCATACTTAAAAAAAAAAATTATAAAAAAACAACAGTGAAGGAACTGAATCACAAAATTAAATAGTTAAGTTAGCATACTGTAATTTTAGGTATTTAATATGAGACATTAATTTTAAATTAAACACATATTGCTTTTACCTTGAGACTTTTTATCCCTTCAAAATGCCAGTGTCAAAAGGTCTGTACAACTAAAATATGACCCGAAAATATCACAGGACATAATGTGGATGAAAGACTCATATAAGCTTGTTGCCACAAAACTTACGTATTCTCAATGATCTTCATTGCAATGCAAAATTTTTGAGAAGTTGTGTGCTGATTTTAAATAATATATTATATTAATGGAGCAAAAGGCAATTAAAGAGCTATTATATAGTTCATTATTTGCCTTTGCAGTCTGGCTCCCTGAAACCTGGAGTACAGTGCAGCCTCCCAGTGACAGCTACCCAACAGCAGAGTAGAACTTTAGTCCTGACATAAGAAAGGGGAAATTGAATTGCAATTAAAGATCCCTTGGGGCTCCCATTAAATTAGTTCATATCCACTTCTCTTTACAACAACCCCCTTTACTAAGTGCATCTTTCTTGATGGTATTTCATCTGTGATTATGCTCAAGACTGAAGGATATAATCTCTTTCCCAGCATTTCTTTGAGTAGCTGGCTTTTAGTCTGGATGCAGTCAGATATTAAATGGCCATTGAGGACTGTTTCTGAAGATTCCTGTAGTGTCTTTTGTTTTATGGAAATTGTGTTCCCATTCCATTTTTACCTTCTTCTTGCCATTTTGACTATAGGAGCTGACAGTGGAAATTAGAGTCTGCATTCCATTGGAGCCACCAACACTAAAAATGTGCTTGTAATTTTTGAAGTCAAGGACTGATTCTTCCTGAAGCATCCACACTACTAAATTTTAGTTTATTGACACTCTCTTATCACTGTTAGTTCAGTTAAACTAATAATCACCCTTCTCCTCCTCCTCTGTGTGTATGCATTTCTGCTGTGTAAAACGCTTTTGAAATGGCTTGCATGATATCCCAGTATCTTCACAGTGTATCTTTGCACCTAGGTACTGCCATTAAGATTTATTTCTGTCCATCTTTGCTTACTAAAGACGTCTGCTCTGTGCAGTGATAACATTCTGAGAAAATATGAAGGCGGTTGATGATGTTTTTTTTTAAGTACCATAACAGTCATTGTTTCACAATGCTTTTGGAAATCTGTTGCTAAATCTTTGCACTATAAAAGAAGTACTGTGGATTTGGGTATTCTGTGTAGTTCTTCATATTTGATATATTGCAAAAACAAAGGGTAAAGAGCTCGATTTTATTTAGGGTTTGGGTAGATTTTTGGTAGAGAGTAGGGGATCACTTTTTATGTGGAGAACAAGTTACTGTTGCAGAAAATGTATTCTTTGAACTTACAACTCAATTTTGCTCACTTGACATTCAGTAACTGGGGGTATAAATAAAAGTATCCATATGTTAGTCTGTTTTTTAATCAGAAAAATACCTATGCAAGGTACAAAACAACACATAGTTTAGAGAAGAGTGATTCATGAAGGTATTTCATATGAAATAAAAGAGTGAAAACCTTATAAAGAGAGTCTGTAGAATTTTAGACAACAGAGATATATTATACCTTGCATATTATTGTTTAAAAAAAGAAAAAGTGATATTCCAGTCAAATTCACCTTTTCCTTACACTTTTGTATCTTAGGACCACCTTAATGAGGAATGCCCTGTTGATGACCAAGACTGCATGTATTGCTGAGCAGGTGGATGGCAGATCTTAATAACTGTAAATTACTCACCTTGAAAGAGTCTCTGTCAGGTATACAGTTTGTATTGCCTTAACAGTTCTATGGTTTCCCCCCCAAAATCTGCAAAATATGTAAATTCCCAGAACAGTGTTTACACATGAGAATAAGTTTTTTGTTAATATCTTTAAAAAGGCAAAATGGAAATAGATATAGTATAAAATTCTGCAAATTATTTTTATACTTCAGTAGAATCTATTAATTGACATGCAATAAAAAGAACTGAGTTTTACATTTAAGCAAATAATATGCTGCTTACTATCATTTTTGTCATTCACTCACCCACAGCATAGTTGTGGGTTTCTTTGTGGTTTTCTCCATCTAACCTTCATAAATAAAAGTTGCTAGGCATGTTATTAGGAAAATTCAGCACTTCTTCACATCACCCAAATAATAGTTAAGTGGCAAAAGAAGAGAAAAAAAAGTTCTCCTATAACTTAGGTGATTATTCTCAAGCAATTTTCAATACTCTGTATGGGTCTACCTCCATTAAAAAACTCTTATTTTCTTGTTGTCACAGTAAAAGCAGAGAAAAAGTAGCTAAAATTTCCAAATCATCCAGTTCACCTCTGGTTTACCAATCTTGTAGTCAAAATTAAGTGTGAAATTTTAAGGTTTATAGAACTCAAGATGAGCAAACAGAAAACATCTCTTCACAATGAAGATGGTCAGAGAACACCCAACACATACAAATAAACTCGGATCAGTGAATACACGACACTCTCACCTGCACTAGGACAACAAATACAGTTTGTGACATCCAACTACTACTTTGACCTTGAGTACTGTGCTCAGTTTTGGGCACTAGGGTTCTGTTTTGGGTAGTGGTTGAATAACCATCACTGGATGTGTTTAAAAGTCATGTAGAAACAGCACTTAGGGACATGGTTTAGCTGTGGACTTGTCAGAGTTAGGTTAATGTTTGGACTTAATGATCTTAAAGGTCATTTCCAACCAAAATGATTCTATGATAAATCAATATAACTACTCCAAAAATAATTTGAGTGATTTAGCTTTCTCGGTTGTCATGGAATATCATGTAGTTGGACGTTTAAGTAAGAAGTTCATTGCAAATACTGTTGTAGTTAAACAGTATAGTTTCACTAGTCAAAATTGAGTTTTAATAAAATCTTCCTATATTTTTTCAATAATAATTTGAAATTAAGTTTTTACTAGCTTTTGGAAAAGAGGAAGTGCCAACCTAAACGTTAAGTTTAACCTAAACGTTAAGCCACAGTTAAATAATACTGATGTAATCCAATGTCTCTTGACAAGACTTCCACTTCCTTCTAAGTAAGGAAACATAATACTATATGTAATTTGCTAATTCTATCCAAAATTTTGACAATACAGCTGTAATGTGCTTCCTAATGTACAACTGATTGATGCTTAAAGAAGTTGATTGTTTTGTATCACACAAAATGTTTATTATATAATTTTATTACTGGGTAATCTGTAAAAATAATGACAGATTATTGAACTGCAAAACACTCTACTAAAAAAAAATGATTGAACATTCAGTCTTTGTTGATGGATATAAATTTGACAAATTACATAGAATTTTCATGACTGCCATCATTAGCATTCACTTTGTTAACAACGGCAAAAAAGTTTTCAAGATTATGATGTCCTTTTCTCTGCAGCTGCTATATGAGACTCATAAACATGTTTTAGTTTTGTGTACAATGTATTAGATACAACACACTCACCAAAGAGCATATTGTCCTGAAGAAAATCCCAATTCCCTGCAAAATTTTATTTTGCAATAGTAAATTCAGTTTGGAGTTCCCAGATCAAGATGTAGGCCTGAAGAGGAAATCAACATTTTTAAGTGTTTCGGATATTTAAACACTCTTAAGTGTTCAAGCCACCTATATAACTTTAATTCAGTGATGTATTTACTATAATAATCAAAAAATTAATAGTTTAACGTTACATTTCTGAATTTTAAACTGACTTTCTCTTGACTTTTGAAGGATTTTGTTGTATGACTCATATTTCTACGGAATTAAAAACTCTGAGTTAAATGTTCATGTTTAAATTTTGATTATAACTTTAAAAAAATGTCTGACACTTAAAATTTTACTCTTTTTCTGAACATAACTTGTGTATAATAGCAGCTATTATGTTGTACAGCCTAAAGAAGTGAAAAAGGAATAAAGTGAGTGAGTAACTGGTTTCCAAACTGCATTTCACACTTTACTGAATCTTTTGCTGACTGTGTGCCCCAATAGGAAAGACACTGTCACCCATAGACAGCACACAGGTCAGATCTTTCCCTCCAGGTCTAAAGTATACAAGGAAGATATGAGGTGGCTAAAACCAGAGGAATAAAAAGATTGATACACTCAAGGTGTAAGACAAAGCAAGACAGGAGCGAACCAGCTCAGCAGCCAGGTGAGCAATTCAATTCAAATCACATAGCAATGGCCAAAAAATAACACCGTTTTTACACACATAATCCTCCCTCTGCTCCCAGTTGTGGTCGTGTCCCACCATCACTGGGAGCTCTGCCTGCAACGAACAGTCAAGGAGCCCTTCCAACAACTGAAAACCCTACATGGTACATCCACTAACTAGGGAGGTTGGCCAGGCCTTGGGTAAAAACTAATCAGGAAGGTCTTTCCTGCCTGATTGTGGACATCATCCACATGTCAAGCCTAATCAGGGCTGGGAGTTTGGACCCCAACACTTCACTCAAATATTTGGGAAAATAAAAATTTGAGAAAAATCAAGTTAAAGAGAGAAGAACATGGCTCCTTAGACTAGTAACTTCAGTCAGAAGACAATGTAGTTGCGTTGTCTTTGAGTGGGCTTTTAAAATGTATTTACAGTCCAGTTTTTAACTTGTTTGACAGTTTTGAAATGCACATTATTACCCATTTAATTTTAATACCAAAAACTTCAGCACGCAACTTAACTGTAAACAACTTTTCAAAAATGTGAAAATTTAGTCTCCTCTTGACTCATGTTTGTTTCAGTATAGAAGAGGTCTAAGTAAACATGCATGTGCTTGTAGCTAGCATATCAAGATCAGTTTTTAATGTACAGTAATGGAAGAAAATGACACTGATTCAAACTTTTCAAACTATTATTGCATCCTTACTGATGACAGAAGGTCCTGTCACAGTATATTCAGCCTAAGCATTTGCTGCAGATATGTTGAGTTTTTTTTTTTTTAAAAAGATGGCAGTTAAAGACTCTGGAGAGGAAGCAGAAATTGAACTGTTAAAAGAGCATAGGTCTTCTGAGTCCCAGTCAAATGCCTCATTTCTTCAGCCACACAAAGCTATGGCTTCCACAGCAGTCAGTGGTAACCACACCTGGAAATAAGCCAAGTGACTGAAAAGTGAAATTTAGGTATGCAGGCAACAAAAAAAATTAGCTTTTGACTTCCGAAGTAGCCTGTCACAATTATGACTGCAGAAAACATTTGGCTTCAATTTAAATAGCTTTTTCCAGACAAAATCTGCTTCGTATCCCCAAGTTTAGTACGGACTACAAGTGGCAAATATATACTACAAAGCACACATGCAGAAAAAGTCTGTTTCACCTTTCAAGGTCCTTCCACAAATTTTATAATAAATGACAAAGGAGATAGAGTCAGACAACTGCTGTAGCAGACAGGAATTTCACAAATGTTCCTAGCCTTTTTTAAACTCATTTAAACCCTGAGCTACATGATTTATTTCAGGGTAACAGGATTAGTAAATATCTTTTGGTTAGCAGATGCAAAAAACCCCTCCATAAACCCATTTGTCACTCCTAGGTGGCAACTGTAAAATTATCTGCAATGGGAAAACAGCCTATAGAGTGGTGGATGAACATGATACAGAAATACATTTAGCCAGGTATTATATCTGCATCAATGCTCTTCTGACAATAGGAACACTGAACACAGAGCATTTGAGTTTAGATCAGCTTAGACACCTGGCCTGTGATTTCTGCAGTGTAAGACTGAGTATGGCTGATGCTCTGATACAGTTCCACTACAAGAATCTTTTAAATGAAAGCAGTTCTAGACAAATCACTAATGGAAAAGCCTACATTCATCGACAGTTTTACTTTCGTCCTGTATAAGATTGTCTGCCTGCACTGAGGCACAGAGATACCTGGGTACACTGCATATATAACTAGCTCAGGTGCTGGAAACAGCCTAGCTAAAGCAGTGCTATCCTCCAGAGGATCTTTGTCCTACCTTAGCGGGATTTCCCTTAAGCCTTGGGCAAGCAGTAAATAAATGCAGCTGAAATGTTTCTAACTTACTAGTCAGCACAGACATATTGAAATGAGTAAGCAAAGGATGTCAGACTGCATCGGGTTCTCCTCCACTGTGTCAGTGTCTGCAAGAGGAGACAGCAATGCTTAGTCAGCAATGCAGTTAGCAATGCAGTCAGCAACGTCCCACCAAATCTCTCCATACAGTTTGCACTTCCACCTGGACACCAGAAGTAAGGAAAAGCTCTAACAGCCTCTGGCTGCACCACGGTTGTGCAGGCAGGGAACAGCCATGTGACCAGGCTTGAAAGCTAGCAGTAAGGAATCATACAGCGAAGGAAATAAATATAGTCACTTAACATGAGCAATTTGCCTTTTAGAAATTTAAAATGTTCACATCTTTAAAATTGCATATCTCTGAAACCTATTTTAAGAAAATTACAAAATGCCATGGAATTAACTTTTTCTAAGAGCAGTTAGTGTGGTCGTTGGTTGCATCTCTGTGTAACCTTTCCTCTGTCTAGCTTTCTGTAAGGGAGAGACCTTTTTCTGAGAAAGTCTTACTTACAATTACCTTAACTGCAAGAGCAGGCACATATCCTTTCCAGCATCTTTACCATCTGTCATTTCAGAGAAATCTCCTTCCCACTCCCTCAGACTATCCTTGATGAGATGCCTTATAGTGGGTTTGTAAACCATTAAAGAGGATGTATCTTCTTTTCTTTACGGCCTATTTATAGCGAGAAAATATTTGCTAACAAATTTGCTTTCTAGAGAGGAATTGGTAATTTTAAGCCTAAAAATGTAAATTTCATTATAATTTATTGCAGAAAAAAAGTCATTAAAAGTGTGTTGCATTTTACATAGTTATTTTCTATATTATAAATCGAGATATTCAAATGTACTTGCATTTGTCACAATTTTCACTTCCATTTTTAAGAGCTATGATAATTTAGCCTGATGCTTTTTCTAGAACTGTTGATACTAAAACATGGTTCTGTCAAGTGTGTAAATGTAAAAAATCCAGCTAAACACATCGTTATTTTAAACCATAACTCAAACATATTAATGTCTATATTTTTTCTGGCCCAGTGGAACTGAAGCTGATGTATCAAACATTCACTAAAGAAGTTTGGTCAGGGTTTGGATCTGAGAGACAACTTCTGTGGTGACACAGGAGCTAGAAGAGAAGGTTGGAGCAGGGTGTGTGACCCTGAAGAGGTGATGTGGCACTCTTCTGACACTGAGCTGCTCTTTAGCCAGTGTGGAAGAGCACAGACAGCATCCCAGCCCATTTCAGGAAGATTCCAGAAACACAGGCTACACGTGATAGTTATTAACAGAAGGGTCCAAATGCTCACCCAGAGGAGGAGTGGGGCTGCCTGTGTTAGGGGCAAGTCTGAGCCCTGGGCAGTGCTCCTCCCCTTCCCAGTCCTGGATGTCTCAGCTGGCTGGACCGTCATGGACCCACGACTGGTGAACTCATTCTTTTATCTTCTGTCTTTTTTTCTTCTCTTGTACTCTCTTTTCTCTTTCTCTCTCTATCTTTCCTGTTATATACTACAAGGTTCAAACCACTAGACACCGTAAGGTATGAGTACATGGTATTTTGCCAATATTGTTGATTCTCCTAAAGTTATTCTTTTATCGTGCCACACCTAAAGTTGTCTTCTGATCATGTTGATACAGCTGTTAGCATCCAATATTGCTTCTTATTATGTCAATATTGTTCTTATCCAATAAATTAGTGGTTTGCAAATCAGATCTCTGGTGTCATTTCACCTTAATCCTCAACTGGGAATTAGTGAAGTTGAGTCATCAACTTGACTAATCGGGGTGTGATAATACTTTTATATTTTTAGAACTTTCCCTCCAAAAAATAAACTAAAACTTTGATGAGGATATGCTTCATATACTGTTTTAGCTAAGTGGTACTAAAGGGTTTAACTGCGGTTTATTTACATTAATAGTTTTATTATTATAAATCTATTTATTCGTATTTTCCCTTCTAAATATTATTTTGTTTCCAAATCCAGAGGAGGAAATTTATTTGTAAATATTTCTTTAAAATAAGGGACATTTTTAAGAGCCATTCTCTGACAATGTTATTGGCTAAGAAACAAGTGAGAATAGAGGTTCATAGCCAGAATCTTTATACGCATTTTGTGAGATATTTGGAAGAAATATTTAAAATGGTGAGGAGGAATCATATTTCTTTGTGAAAGAAGTTTGTGGTGTGTTTACATAGTGTAATCTCTCAGAATTAATCTCTAACTGCATTTTTTGATTGAAGCGGCAGATATAGATTTTAGAACTTCTGGTTATAACAGAAGAATACTAGAAGTCCTTTGTTCTTCTTCCCTGACAAATAATGAGACCAGACTTCTTTCGTATTGCACAAACCACAGATACATTGATACATTTAAGATACGTTGTATTGTCAATTATCAGCCAGTCAAAAAGAGCCTCTTCCAGTCACAGTATGTCACCACAGTGTTCTGTTGTGGAAAAGCTTCATTGTTATATTGTTCCATGTTCACCTTACTACAGGAAGACAGTGAAATATTCACTTTGGCAGCTGAGAGACATTACTTTCTCTTTGACTGGATGGATCATACAGTATTAAATTTCTGGAAAAATAAGTCCATCTGTTGCAGAAAAAGTCTTCTTCCATGTTACTACTTGGCTACACACACAAATTTTGCTTCTGTCCCTTTCATCACTAAGAGAAACCTGATGTCTAGGAAAGAGTCTTTGCTGGTGAGATGATCTGGAAAAGTGTAGAGGCGAGTTCTTCATCATTACATAAACAGAAGAAACACTGAATTAAGTTGCCACTCTGTGATGTTGCCTCTCTCTGGTACTGGAAGTAGGGCGCATGTGTCGCTGATTTGACACAAGTAAAGTGGTATAGAAAATAAATTTTATTTCAGTGTGCTGAAATTAAGAGTCTTTAACGTTCTTTTGTGTCTGTTGAGACATATTTTCTCACCAACTTGTAAAATAAAGCAAAGTAATGTACAGAAATTAAAAGGGGAATGCTAGAGGTTATTCGTCTGGAGCAAAAACTCCCTTCCTGGTTCTGAGGTGAATTCCTTGTGCTGCATTATTCTCAGTAAGTTCTTTCCGCTGTACAAAAGCTGTTAACATTTTAATGATGAATAGCAGAGCTTGTCAAAACTCAGGATTAATCTTCCATGCCCAAGACTGTTCCTGTTTCAAGGTATTTTGGCTGAATCAGAAGAATGGAATGGACAAATTCTTTGATACTCGTGTACAAGTAGTAGTGACTGTTATATTTTAATAATAACCATAAAAAAAAAAAAAAGGGGTTTCAGTTTTATCGCAGTATTTTCAGTTTAAACATTTGAAACAAAAGTACTGAAATACTTAATTCAATAACAAGACAACTTGGAACCATGTGGTTTGATTTTTTAAAATTATTATTATTACTATCATTATTATCTTGAGAGACACAGCTCTGTTCCCACATAAGGTTTGATTTGGAAATTTTGGCTATTTCCAATGACAAAAATGTAACAGAAATTTCCAGGCTCTGAAACAAAAATCTTTTTTCCTTGATGACATTCTGAGTTCCATTACAACTACCTTATTTTTCTTTATTTTATCTAAACAGTAGTTACTTTTTTGCTTTCCCTTTAATAAAACCTTTTCCTGTCTTTTTTTCCTTGAAGTGTGTTAATATACAACAGACAAATGGAAAGTTTTTCCATTCCAGTGCCATGTTGTATTGCCTCAGTTTTATGAACCAGGATATTCTTTTACCCATTGATTCTGTCTTTAGTCAAGCACTATTTCAAACTTGAATGCAATTTATTCAAAATTTGAATGTGGGCTGGAGATCTCAAAGGTGATTCCTTTTCACTGGGTCACTGAAAAATGGAAAAGGAAATAAATTACTGCCAAGTTAAGAAAAGAGTGACACATGAACTTAATCATATGATCAGAAAACAGAGACTCTGAGAAAGGAGAGAAACCAAGACTTTACACTTGCTGATAACAGGACAAAACTCTATTTCAAGTGAAGTGAAATGGCATGTCTTCATTTTCTTGTTGGGGTGGCTGGCATATTATGCCTCAGCAGTACCTAGCTAGCCTAATTTTTGTCTCTACCGAGGATAAACCAGATACTTCTGCATTTTACAGTTTTGTTAAGACTTTTGTAATTTTGAGGCAATAACACTAAAAAAAGTTTTCTTTTCCCGTACTGCTATTTTAAATATTTGTTCTTGATTGTTAAGATATCTGGTAAGTCACTGTCTTTTATTATTTTTTTCCCCCTCCAGGTTAGGTGATATATAAGGTCATTACCCAAAATCTATATAACTCAAGTTTTACCTTTATTGTTAATAAATTTAGTCTTTATTCTTGGTGTTAAGCCTTTCCTCTTCCAGGGTGAGAATATCATCAATAGTACTACTGCAAGTTGTTGGTAATATAGTGACAAAAGCATGGCTGTATCAGAACAAATTAAAAATTCAAACACAAAGGCAGACATATGAAAAAATAAACAGTGTGTTTAATAACTAGGAATAAACTATTAGAAGAAAAACTGGGTTTCACTTCAAAGTTGGGCACTTATATTTTAAGAATAAAAAGCCTTTTGTGGGAATAACTGCACAAAGACTTAAAGGTTCATGACATACAAAGTTATAATAACAATAGCCATTATGCATCTAGGAATATCAAGTTACTAAAAGTATAAACAAACTTGTGATCTCATAATTAGATGAAATATGATGAGCAAAAACATGTTGCCTATTCTCAGAATAAAAATCCTGACCTAGTCATTCTTTAGATTCCTCGCCTAATTGGCAGTAGTTGCTAATATCTCCCTATTAGAATGTCTTGAGCAGAGACACAGACATAATGGGAAGAATATCACACACAAGAGCTAATGCTGCAGACCATGATGCCACAAGGAACTGATCACCTATTACCACGATTTGTGTACGACTCACCATTTTTGTACCGCTGAACCAAACTGGCAAGTGTTTGTGGAACTAGAGCAGCTGCCTGAAAGGTCCACTTCAAGATGCTTT
>NW_008617476.1:0-27118 GCF_000691845.1 Merops nubicus | reverse complement strand
CAGGAATTGTCTTCTGCTTAGAGAGGAGGTGCGACAGTGAAGGTCTCATTTCTTGAGGACTGGCTCTGCTGAGGCACCATGTAGCACCCCTGTGTGCTTTGATTTTAAAATTTCTAATTTGTGCTGTAAAATTTGGCCTGTTGTGCATAAAGGCCCAAAATAACTATTTTATGGTGATCAGCTAGATAGTGTCTAACTCAAGTAATTGTACCCTGTATGACAACTGTTAACCACAGCAATGTTGTCTGAAGTTACCTACACTCTGGTTAGCTCTTTGGGGAAGTAAACCCTCCCATTTTCTGTGTCAGTTTACCAGGAGCCTCTGCTAACAATGAAAAGATTTTCTGTGTATGGGTGACATCTTTTAGACATGCTTCTGACACACTCATGACTTTTACAGTACTCAATCATTGGTTTAGGGGAGTTTTAGGGTAGAATCTGTCACTGCTTACAAACAGCATTGAGGATGTAATGTTTGCAAAGTTCAGGAAACATAGCTTTCAAAAAATTATAATCCTCAATAGGATAACAGTGGTAAAATTTCTTAAATGCCTAAAAACACTATTAGGGACAGCTTCTTAGACTTCAGTAGCACAAGTCAGCACAGTTAATCAAAAGGCAACTAATTTTGCTTTGGTTTGGGGTGGGTTTTTTCTGTTTGTTTGGGTATTTTTGATGAAATAAACTTCATAAGTAATATGACTTGTATCTGCACCTTTTTATACCCATGGCTTAAAGAAAAAAAAAGGGAGAATTCCAGGGAGATAACCTCCCCCTGAAGCTGATCCTGTATGACATCAGAACAGGATCCACTGTGCACCATGAGAAGCTAATAAAATTTGTCATTCTTGTTACAGCACAGCAAAACAAACAAAGTAGCTGACTGTTCACTACAGAGTACTCTCAGATTTTAAAGGTTGTCCCATCATGAATATGTTAGTCTTATAAGGTGATTGCACCACAACTGAAACTATATTAAATGAATACATCATAAACATGACAAGTCAGAAACTGACAAACCAAATAATTTTCTAGATAAGCGCTTTTTAAAAAATTTTCTCATGTCCATTAAAAATATTAAATCACAACCAAGACTGCAATTTAGAGTTTAAAAGTAAATTGCCTCTAGCCTCTAACCTGTGCAGAAATACTTTCAACGGTAAGAAAGTCAGCGAATGAGATAAACGATGAAGTTCTTCTTAAACTTCAAATATGAGCGTGCCTTTATGGCACCCACCAGTAACCCTGCCAAATTCATGTGAACTTATTGTCAGGTCACTGATGGTACTTACATATTGGAGGATCATATCAGTGAAAGGCTAAATACTGAACTGCCCTCTATTCCATCAGTATAGTCCATGAAGTCAATGTCATTACTCTAGTGTAATGTTATCTTTCTCAGAGCCTTGTAGAAGATGAATTTTTGGAAACTACAGTATGCACTATCCAATGCTTTGCAGCAGAGGAACTAATTTCTTTCTTACAGGTGGGAGAATAAGCCCACACACAGATTTTCTCTCTCACACTCACATGCAAAGTGAATGATGGTGTCACAAATCAGGCTTAGGATTTCCCAGGCGCAGTGAAAGCCTGAACTACAGCAATAGTGTCAGGCTGCAATGGACTGACAGGCTTACCCCAACAAAGCCCCGCGTTTGGTTGTAAAGAATGGAGTCAGACCAGCCAGAATGGACTCACAGATACTTCTTTATTGCAGCATAATGGTGTAGAAATCAATGCTACTCTGGACAGATTCTTTAAAGCCATTATTCTGGGATTATTGTCCAGCCTGAAATTTACTTAACTGTGATCCCCACCCAATTTAAGTCACCTGGGAATGAAGCTCAGGCTGGAGCTGCTGGGTCATAGTTCTCCTTCTCCCACAACCCTAAAGCAGTGCTAAAGTTGAGAAGAGGGTACAAAGGTAATTGCTTTATGGCAATATGCTAATAAGCAATTGCCTGGAGTAAAATATGTCATCCTAGACATTGTGAAAAACAGGGCAAATAAACCAAGGGGAGTGGAAACAGCAGGTAGAAATGAAGTGAGTTATTACTCAGTGGTGAGAGGAAAAGGGAGATTAGAGGAATTAGTGGAGAAGGGACAATAAGAGGAGTGCACTTAAACTGTGAGTGTCTAGCCTGAAAGATACCACATTTAGTGATTCAAGACAGGTAGTAATAGATCAGCAGAAAGAATGTAGTATGTTAGAGTAGCACAGCAAGAAATGGGAACACAGACACACTTTTCATCATGGTTCAGAAAACATCACTCAGACTAGTCATTCCCTACTGCAGTGTCACGAAGGCAGCAGATGGGAAAGTGCTAACTGCACCAGAAGGCTTTAAGAAATACTGGGGAGAAGAGAAAATAAGTTATAAGTATTTGGGGAGAATCCAAGATTGAGGCTAATGAGTTACTACTGGGAGAAAAGAGGCCTTCAACTCTTGAGGTACAGAAATCAAAACTATAATGGGGAGGGAAAAAAAGCTTTTAAGCTACAGGAGGCCCTTGACAGAGATAGTAATGTGACTGAGTTCATTTGAACATAGTTCATGTCACTGAGTTCTCAAAGGAGACAGAAAACTGTGCAATTAGCATATTTTCAGAAAACTCATCCATGCAAATGGGAAGCGGAGGAGGGACCCTGAAGTCTGTAACAAATCAGCCCACACTGAAAGGAAACCTCAAGGCAGAGTGTGAGCCCTGCAGAAAACTCCTGTCTTACCAGCTATTTTTCTTCTGCTGCTGTTGTGCATCACCCTAAACTGGACCTTAAGGTAGTTGAAGACAGTACAGGTTATTTGTGACATCACAGAAGAGTTAGAAGAAAGCAGGAATACCTCTCTGCTCCATGCCCTCCAGCAGAACATTCCTGAAGAAAAGGACATGGAATGTATCACCCACCCTCTTAACGCATCATTGGTGTTCAGAGGCATTTCACATTTCCTTAGGTAAAGGTTGTAAGTGATGAAGTGCTGGTATTTCTGGGTTGTGTTTCCTCATCCCTTTTCTCCAGCCAGTTTTAATGAACTCACACCATCTAACTTTCTATCCTGAATTCCTTCCTTGTGTCATTTAGCAGCTTTGGACTGTGGCCCCAGACTACTTGGGGAACAGTGAAATATTATCTGTCTATGCAGATACTCATGTCAGAAAGCATTGATCCTGACCACTCAGAATTGTGTCTCAGCCTGTGGAACTTCCTTTCAGTACCTCTTCATCTGTTGTTTCTTTCAAGGTGTGGCAACACGTTCACATATACATACATGGTAAAGAGCCCTAATTTAGTCTCGATTAGTTTAATAAAAACCCGTTTACCTAAGGAAGTTAGAGCTGTCACACAAAGAATCAGCATATACTACTTACCAGCTAAGTATTAGCCAACTTCAACCTTGTGGTAGCACAACATGTAATGTAGTTCGGAGAATATTATTTAAAAGGCTAGGAGCTCGGGGAGTACTTTGTGGACACGCTATTTACCAACAGTTGTGCCTGTATGGGCTTTATGGTCATAACCAGTAACTGACACAGGCTACATCTCTTCAGTAGCCTAAAGAAATACCTGCAGTTCTTGTAGCCTTGCAATAAAAGGTGGTGGCCGGGTCCCAAGTTCTGGTGGCCGCAGTGAAGCTGCTCCCCTGGGCCAGCCCCTCCCGGGGGGGTTGAAGCAGGGGTGCTGGGGAGGGCAGGCTCTCCTGGGGGGCAGGTCACCCTCCCACTCCAGGCATTCCAAACCCTTTCCAGCCTGCTTCATTAGACATTCACTGTTTTTCTTTGGACCTGCACAAAGCAGCCCTGTCATCTTTTTACTTATAAAGCATATAAGAGAATACATAGTTGCCATAAAGGAATGCACTAAATAATTGTTGCTTTTAATTGTATAACTGCTTTTGGACATGTAATCTCTCTTCAAGACTTAATAAAAGAAATAGACTACATTAATGATGAATGAGAAAAGCTGGAGAAGAAATTCAGATACACAAGATAATATATGGCCTGAAATTTATACTATGTTTGGCTATGTAAGAAGTGAGTCAACTATAACCATTTGTGACTTAATTTTGGAGTGGGTGTCTAGTTTGTAATTTGTACTACCTATATTAATTGAGAACAATTTTTAGGCACATTTTATTAGAATCATATTTTTAATATTTGGGTCCAAAGTATATTTACCATCAATACACTTCAAGAAATATGGGGCTTGTGTGACTTTCAATAAATGCAGGAATTTCTTTGGATGCAGTATAGGCTTTGAGTTTCAGTAGTATTTTAATATCCACAGATTTTGAACCTCCACTGAACTCCTTCATTGTGAATGTCCAAGAACAGGTGTGCTGTTTCACTAAGCAAGATGAACTTTTCAGGCTTTAGCCTTCCAAATGTTTTGCTTGCTTTCTATTCCACTTTTCAAGATAAAATTGAATTGGAAACCTAGAAATAGTATTAGTATGTTACCAAAAGCAAGTACCATTCTTATTTTCTCTTCAAAAATGCCGTTTGTATTATCAAGAGCAAACATTTTAAGTTCAAGCAACATACATTAAATGTAATTTACAGTGAATTTAAGAATCGGGTGCAAAACCCTTGACAGTTAATGAAACTACATATTTTGTGTCAGGTCACCACAGTGTAATTTTCATGCCGTTAATTTACAGGAATGAATCAGTAGAAGTAAAGATAATATTTAAAAGAACGATGTTATTTAATTGTTACATTTTAATGGCTTGTCAAGTTTAATAATAGTTTGTGATAAGTAACGTTAATACAAGGAATGCTTTGTAAAATCACGAAGACTGAAAGGTTATCATGACAATCATTCCACATTGTTCCTACACAGCTGACTCTGAAGACACTTCCTGTAGCTTATTAGTAGTTGTCAAAAGAGAGTCTGAAAGCTGTAAAGGGATTGTGTGTCAGATGGTTGTTCATATTTCTTTGCTGTATGCTACAACAAAATTTCTGAATATAGAAAAAGATTTGGTAGCTACTCCACATTGGAGGAATCTTTAACATACGTACTGGGCATCAAAAACCTGTGTTGATCCCTGTTTAGCTCGGAGAGTATCTGTGAGAATGGACCTTGTACCTAGCACCAAAGATAATGACTGCTTGCAAACATACATATACACTAGGTAAGAGCAAACATCATAGCAAGTCATGCAATGATTTAATTCTGCAAGTTTATTTTTGTTAAATTAGTGGACAGAATAGATCAGCAAAGATTTTTGAATCCCCAAACATGTTTCCAACAGGTGATGTCTGGCTGCCTGCACTGCTTTGAAATGCAGAATTATGATGCTGTGGTTTAAGGAGAGCCCTGAATCTGAGTTTATAACTATAATGAGATGAAATAGCAGGTATTAGAAGAAATGTTATGAGGGAGAAAGAAGGATCTGTATGTAATCATTAGGGTGTTAGCCAGCTACTACAGACTGTAGTCTTAATGTGCTAAAAAGGTTTGTTATATTTCAACTCAATCTTCTTAAAGAAAATCTTCTTAAACATAGATACGTGGTTTATAATACTGATCAATTCTTCAAGTGCCGAGTTTCTAGAAAAGATTTCACAAATGCAAATGGCAATAGCTCAAAAGAATGAAGTAATTTATTGTAAAATATGAATGAATAACAAGATCTTTCAACCAGAATATGAAGATTTATTTTAATTTTTGGCACTTGAAAACATCAGAATACTTATTTTTTATATTTTTTTTTATATTTTTGTGTTAGAAAACGATTATTTCACACAGGTTCTTGACTGCAGTATTGTCCAATAAAAAGGGGGAAGTATAAATTCCCAAAATGAGAGTTTTCCATTCTAATTTTCACAATACATGCTTGCTGAAAAATGTGAAAGTTTTCGAGATAGGCATTGATGCTTCTAACTGTTGTTGAGCTGTTCACTTGGAAGTTTTTAAACAGGCAGAAAGTATAACTGTTTTCACTACAAATACTACATTAATAAAAGGTGCACCTATAACTTAGGGTTTCATTCCTCAAGTATAACACAAACCTTTAAAGGGTCTTATCTCTTTTGAGATGTCCCTGAAGCTGCAACAGCAACAAATAGAACAGTATTATTTGTACTGTCTTGCACCAGTAGCAGGATCAGTTTCATTCAGTGGTTTCTTGCACTTGTTTTTGTGGGGGAGGGCAGCCAGTGAAGCAGTTAGCACCCTAGAACATCACATGCTTTATTTTAACTACTGTTTCTACAAAGCAGAAAGAAATTCCTCATCAAGATGGACACATTAGCTCTGAGCTGCAGGAGACCTCTAGAACAAGGCTGGCTAAACACGCTTCAGGATAGGCACTAATGTTGGTAATCCTTTTTCCAGATAATCTCTTGACTTGCCTGCTCCTGTACTGACCACCACTTAGGTTACTTAAAATAAAGACCTCCAACAGCATCTCGTCCCCAGAGTCCTTCTACCATGAGTGAAAATGAAGCGACCTTTAGCGCAAGGTACCTCTCACGAAGAATGAGTACCTGCAGATGATGCAGAGGCACAAAGTCTAATTAGAGTGCTCATCCTCCAGCATGATGTTCCCCTGATTTCCCCCTGAACATCTGGATTTGTGCTCAGCAGCATAGTACCCCTAATAGCACTAAAAGGTTTTGGACTGTGTTTGTTATAGGTAGTTGTAATACACTATGCGTACAAAACGGTGATTGTTAATTCCCGAGTACAATGTGGCATAGAAACTTCTGATGAGAATTCACTCAACTTAAAAGAGAAATTAATCTTGTGCTGTTTCCTAATTACCACTCAAGCACACTGGAGGCCTTCTTTCAGTCAGATTGGTGCCTCTGCTACAGATTTTCTTCCTTCGTTTGTAGTAGAAAAACACTGGAAAAGATCTGTAATAAACAGTATTTTCTGTAAATTACAGAAGATCCCAAAATTTCTAAAAACATTTTTGGGTCAAAGCGACAAAACACCAGTTATATTAATTTTTGTATTAACCTTGTTAAATACTACCCCTGTTTGCAATTTAATGTCTACAGGCTTAAAATCCAAAACCTAAAAAAAAGCATGCAATTAGGTTGTTTTGTTTTGTTTAGTTTTTTTCTCAAATTTAAATCAGTAACTCTTGAAGCATAGATTACCCTACGAACTAAGCAACATCTTCAAGATTCCTAAAGAGATTATTACTTGTACATTGATTTCTACCATGCATGTTCTAGAGATAATGTATACTGCAAATTTTTTTTTAAAGTCACAGTACCGGTGTTAATCCTACTCTAAAGGTCTCGATATTTGCTATTGCTTGACAACATGTGAGTTAAAATTCTGTGGAAATGACATTATTAAATTAGATTTAATATTTATGAAAGTCCTATTAAAACTCTCTCAAAACTGCTTCAGAACCATATTTTACAATATCTTTTTCCCTAAGTAGAAGGAAAAATATTAATTGTGATTAAGAGAATTCATCCTGCATGTGAAAAAAAAAATCAAATTTTGCAAATTACTACTGTTTGTTCCTCAGAATATTATTATTAAAATAAGGAAAATAAAAGATAGAAATATTACTTACATTCTAAAGATAAAACCTAAGCCCTAATCCTGCAAACACTTTGACATAGTTAAACTCAATTAGACTTGAGCTAGAATTTGTTTGGCACGTACACGCTATCAGAGTTATTAGAATATTTAAGTCCACAGTTAAAATAGAATCTTATTTATTTAACTTTATCTTATTTAACTGTAAGGTTATTGTTTGTTTCCAAAAACATTTATATATATCGCAGTAGTCTGATAACAGGAAAAGCTACTTCCCTACAGTGTTCATGATTGTTACTGAAAAAATGGGTCTTTTTTGTGATCCAAAATAACTGCTCAGTCAGCTGTTGGTTTCTTGTATCCATGGGTAGATTATTTATCTCTGCCTTTCCCAAACTTTCCTTATGACTTACATTTTTACTTAAAAAGTGTCTATTCCCTTTGCATGGGTGGAGAAAATAATATTTTCAATAAATAAAGGTAAGAAAAATATGTTATGGGAATTTTTATTGATTGTATGTGTGTAATGTGACATGTAATAGTGATGATGCAAAAACACAGCATAAAAAATGTCAAAATGCTGTTACTCAACTTTGACTTTGGAGGAGTGCGCAAGCTCCACCTCTCTCTGCCGACATCAGCTGAGGCATTGTTTAACAAGCCTTTCTTTGGCACAGTATCATGATAAGAAAGCGTTTTGCATCCTGTTTTTTTCCTTCTGAAAGAACATTTCCCTCAGTAATGAACACTTCTTTGTTGTTGATGAGTATGATTTGATATCTGATGGTTCTGTTTCTATTCAAATGTGCATTATTCCAAACCAGGTGAAGTAGCATCACAGTTTAAGGTACTGTGACTTTGAATTCAGTACAGAAATAAAATCATTATAAAATTATTCACCCTTTTAATTTGTCAAAGTCTCAATAATTTCTATAAAATTTACTACATTCATTATTTTTTAGTACCTAAACTGGTCCAGTGGTGATAAAAAAGAAAACTATATATCTTTGATAAAATGAAGGAAAAATTTGTTAGCTTCACCCCATATATCAACTTGAAAAATAATATAAAGTTATTATTTAAAGTAAATGTACAATGGGATAAAATTGTTTGGACTTTTTGTTTGCTAATAGACTTCATATTAATTCTACTTCTGCTGTTACTTTGGAAGCAGTAAACCAGTTAAAGTCCTGCATGTGAGCCAGAATTATTTGAAAAACTGCACACAAAAGCTTAACCATTTTTATAAATTTTAGTATTTTATTTTAAAATGAAATTGTAATGTAATATTTTATCAAAGCAAATTTTTGGGCTAGTGTTGACAAGCTAACCTGATGTGAAAATAATAAGTTTCAGACTATTATGAATAATAATTACTTGTACTTTATAGTGCCAAAACCAGCTGAACGAATTAATGGCAGAGTGAACAGTATGACTCCAGTTCTCCTTCATTCTCAGTTTACAGTCCAGCCACAACACGTAAAGCAGAGGGAAAAGTTTTTAAATATGTCAGGTGTCCAGTCAATAGTCTTTAAAACGATAGTTGCTATTCTGCTGCTGCAGTTCTGCAAAATTTGCAGCTTAAAAATTACTCAAGATCTAATTTTTGAGCTTGCTTCAACCTGGGATATTCTATATGAAAACTTACAGCTATATTTATGAAAACAGGACAGTCTATAATGTTAATTCTGGTAAATATCAGTGCTTTATACAACCAAAAAAGTTTATAAATTTTGTCTTCAGAAATGGCTGCAATCTACATCCAAGAATATATATTTTTTATGAGTACCGTTGTTCTGAAACACAAGGGATGAAATTTTAGACATCTGAATACACGATATTCGTTGTCAATGTGACAATGTGTCAACACTAATTATTGGAATTATAATAATAGTAAAAAATTCATAACTTTACCTAGTATTTAACATTAAGTGTACGTATCCAGATATGTTTAATGTTGGATTCAGCTAGCCTATCATGGAGCCTTCTGTGCTAATTCAGGTTGCATACTTATATGCAAGCAAATAAGTAACCACAGGAGGATAACTCCTTTTATTTAGTTGTACTTCTACAGGATCAACTGCCTGCCCAGACAAAAATACTGGAATTTTGATTGTTATCCTTCATTAAAAGCAGTTCACAGAAGTTACCTGCTTTTCTAGCAGGAGGAGGAGATTCTGAGTAAGCACTACCTTGAGGTCGCTGCCTCCATCAGCTCTGATAAGTTTGCAGGTTCAGTGTCACCACCTCCATAATGACACACATATATTTGACCTGAACAAGGTTGCCACTGAAACTCATGTAACTACTGTTCACACGACTGCTTGGACCTGAGAAAGCTTATTTAGTTCAGGTCTTCCCATATTCCTATATTTTTCAACAGAAGAAAACACTCTCTCATCCTAGTCAACTGGTTATTTCAGAGAGAAGTCAAAAGACCTGCTCAGCTGGTTTATGATGATAATAGTTTCTCAGAAAATACCCATTTAAAATATGTGTGTCTCCGTTGCTTCTCTCAGAATTTCTGGCAAGAGAAATTGTCCAGAGTTTTATATGGCTCTTAATAAATTGTAAGTTTCCTTTATGGAAATTTTTAGAAGGGTTTTCAGTTGGCTATCCACATTTGACAGATGTAATAGCACAACTAATCTGTCATTCCTTAGGGGGTATGAAAGTTTAGTTAAGTATGAAAGTACTTTGGTTTGAAAAGTATTTTCCATGTTGTTTTGTTTTGTTTGTTTGTTTTTTACCATTAAATTACAAAATTGCTCCCAGTAACCATGTAATTTGGGTATCACGTATATTTAGCAATCCTTTTTCAGATGGCACTTTTTTTTCCCCCCTTGTGTTTATGGATTAGTACAATAAATGTTTGTTTGCCTTGAATTACTTTCCTAAAGAATTATTAAAGTGGGAAAAAAGATATCCCTTGTCTGTGTCTGACACATGATGTAAGAATTAACACCACATTTCACAGCAATTTGAATTTGTTGAAGTTGTTCAGGGAGATAACTCTGAACATGAATTTGTATTTTCAAGGCAGATAATAGATAGTAACCATTGAAATAAAGGGAAAACATGCTTGTACATTCTCTGCAATGCTTTGAAAAGCTCATCAGTAACCATTTTATTAGACCAATATTTGTAAGAATAGAGTTGTCTTTTGTTAGTGGATCATAGCCATTACAGTCCCCCTGTGGGATATGAAAGCAGCTTTTCATCCTTGAGGTGGACTTCTTGAGGAACATAGTTTCAAATATAATTTCCAAAAGATATGAGATATTTCATTGTTGCTATGTATTTATAGCTGTGGTATGAGAACTTCTTTATGAACCTGAGGCTCAGGGTTGGATCAAAGGGTCTAGAAAGTTCCCTTGCCAATCTGAACATTGTTCAGTACTGCTTTGAAGCAGGAGCAATATCAAGCTTTGCTGCTGAATTAGGACTGTTGTTATTTTCTTTTTTGTTTGCTTGCAAAAGAAAAATGGCAGCAATTTTATTTTCTCTGAAGGCAAATACTGCAAGGTTTTTCAAGTAATACAGGCAGGCTGAGTAGTCTCAAAGGTATGTGCAGGATGGAAGGGAATTTGCTATTCAATTAATAGTTCAGATTTTTTCAAGCCTATTTACCTGCAGAACCACAAAACTAGCATAAGCTTGGAGACTAACTAATGACTATGAGCTCACATAAAAATGAGCCAAACACACAGACCTTTTTAAAGTGTATTAAAGAAGTAATAAAAGAGGAGTTGAGACTCTTCTCCACCAGTTGGAAGCACTGAAAATCTGATGATTGCAACTGACCCTTGGGACATGACCCACAAGAATGTGGGATTTCCAGGCTCCTTCAGTATGGCATTTCAATCAGCATTCTAGTGATTTCAGTAGCGTGTTTTCAACAGTGGCCTGTACCTGACCATCTATAGGTAAATCCATGAACTAACATAGCACAAAGTTAAATGTTAAACTGTCCAAAATGTCTTTCTAGCATTTCTTACACTCTGAAACCTGAGACAAGATGCATTTATTTAATCTGAAAATGCAGCTCTAAAAAAATCCTCACTGTAGCAACAGATACTGAGATACACAAAGCTTCATTAAATATATTCCACTGCTGGATGTACTCTGCAAACCAGAGTGCATTTCTGTCCCGCTGGAATTAAGACACTTCCAAGTTTTTAAGCAATGTGAAAACTGAAATGTTTCATGTTTCTGAATAATAAATCATCTTTTTTTTCCAATAAAGTTGAGTTACAGCTTACATGCCTCAAACCAAAAGTTACAAACCAAAGGTGAAGTAGCCTTTCAGTCTTTTGGAATGTATAGTAAGCACCAAAATACAGAAGAAAAGTGTGACATGGAAAAAGTGTTGCAGTGTCAGCAGCTAAGAAGAATAACTTCTTTTAAACCATTCTTTCTTTGCAAATTCACTGAAAGGGACAGGCACTGCTATGATCATTGATGATAGAATCTTTTGTGCTCTCATCCCACACTGGCACCCATTCAGCTTTCCCAGTGAAACATTATAGTATCACAGTCCCTAGTTTTCTTCATAATTAAGACAGTAGTCAGGATGTCACTCATACAACACAAATGCCTGCTTCAGGCTAGAAGACAAGCCTTATGATGCTCTGTTCAGAAATGTCAGAATCAAGTTATTAGCCATGAAAATTAACTACAGGAGCTTGTCTGAATCTTTGTGCAGAGATATGTGCACTTTTACCACAGCTATACGATGACAGAGGCAACATACAGAAGACAAGCAAAGCTTGCTCCTTACCCTCTCCCAAAGTACATAGAAAACATTGCAAAATGAGCTGATGCAGACTTGTTTGTGCAGGAGATGGGATTGTCACACTCATATTATTTTACCATTATAGTAATGGATAATCCCACTACAGTCAGTAGAAACAACCCCTTTAAAGGTGGGTTGTGCTATTACATTACAATGCCACGGAGAAATGGTAGTGTGGTGGGAACGTACATTTCCATCTCAAGCATCCATTCCCAAATGGCCTAATTCTGCTCTGTGTCTTTCTGGATGCTGAAGGAGAAAGGAAGCATAATGAAAAGCATACCAATGGTAGTGATAGTTGTATAACTCCTGTATAAATCCAGTACAAATTTTGATTATTACAGCTGATCTGGAAGACAAAGCTTGCTTAGGCATTTCCAGAATTCCTGTTCTTTATAGAGTAATTTTTTAGAAGACAAAGTCCAGAAAGAACGAGCTAAGCATGAACTTCTAAAACTAAGGGACCCAGCTGTTTCTCTTGGCTATTATGGCAACTAGCACAGGCTACAGAATAAATATTACCAATCTTGATTCAGTATTTGTTATAGACTTTTCCCCAGCATTTCCAACATAAAATGACTCATGGCTCCAGTACTTCCCTGACATTATACTGAAAAATTCATAATATATTTTGTCTCTATCCTTTGTTCAGAGAGTATTTCTGGAAAAAAAACTTGATTTTATGTCCTGTTGCAGAAAAAAAATATGCTTCCATCTCTATTGATCTATTCATTTACCAACATTTAAAATGACTTCTAATTAAGTAAGTGATACCCTGACTAGTTTTCCTTTTCATGAAGTAAGGATGTCTTCTGCAAAGAAATAATATAGGAGGAGTTATTGTAATAGATTAAGTGTATCTTGTGAAACTCACTTTGCTTTAGTTTTAAGTTTAATGCTTTACTGTTTATTGTTATCATTTGATCTCTTAATCAAGACTAGCAGATTAAAAAAATTCAAATAATTTCCTTTTCGTTTCTCCTCTTTTTTATCTTTAATCAAACATGAACAATAGCAGTAATTTTCTTCAAGTTCTTTTCCGTTTCTTCATCTCTGTTTTTTAAGTCACATTGTTTAAGAAAGAGAAGACATTTTACTCTGAAGTTGGCTAGTCAGATGGTTATGAATCCCATTTGTCAATAATTACCACTCTAAATGTTCACTTGAAGCAAAAATCGTGTGGTCTCACAAATGCAGACTGACTGCACCATCATCTACAAATCCTCTAGACACCTGGTCCTGATCCTCCATCACTTTATGCTTTGAGTCACCATCTCCAGTGACACTGAAGGCAAAGTACAGCCATATAGCACCGACCCAGAATTTCCATCATTCCCTATTCTGAGGCATAAACAGAAAAAGATATGAAGGTTTTGATTCGGAATGAATGGCAACATGCTTACACAAACCCACCATGAACATCAACTCACCCCTGAAGAGTTTCTCATGAGTTATTTCTCTAGTTTTGATGGGAAAACATCACATGTCTTCTATCCAGTATCCTGACATAGATAAGCTAAGTTTCTTCATGTTAGAACCAAAGAAAGTACAGACCAGAAAGATCAGCTGATTAAAAGTATATATGCTGACTACAGTACAAATTTTGCAGGTGCTTACATGTGTGTATGATTTATCTTCATATCTATAAATATTTACAAACTTCAGTGGAAATATTCAGTAAATAAAACTATGCACTTCTTTAAGCCTCTGCATTTTCAAATCAGGTATGTATAAATGTTTCTGTCTGTAATGGTTTGAAAGCAAACCAGTGAGAGACTCCAAGTCAGAAATCTAAGTTAATAGGAAAAATAAAATAAATGCAATAGTACAAAGAAAAACCAAAGACAGAGTCATAATACAACCTGACACTCTGTAGTTAGGGTGGTGGTAGCAGTTCAGATGAAGCAGTGATCCCATAGAAAAGATCTGGTAGCTCTTGTCCTCTGGAAATCCAGTGGGTAAGGCCTCCTGTGCTGTCCTGAACCCCAGTTTATATCCAGGTGGGAGCACTTGGCTCCTCCCCCTGGGCAGAGCATCTCACAATGGGTTGATATCATTCTGAGTCACACAATAGGTCCTTGATGGTCCATTAAACAGAAATAGCTCCTGAGGGGAGCTCTGTATGAGTCATGGGGCGAGGCATGGATGGGCCCATTAACAGGGAGGAGGACTCCTGCTGGGTGGGAAGGTGTTAACATCTCCCCTGACCTTGAAATTCTTTCCTTATCTGTTATAGCCTGGGGTGTGAAGTCTGTCCTGGGCAGCTGCTGCCCATGATTTTGTTAACAGCCCATGAGCACTGACATAGAGGGTATAGAATACACAGGTTTTGGTTCTACCCTTATAATGGTAAACTGGTCCCAGCTCCTGCAACTATGACACTGTCTAAATAGAATTTTAGTTGATCTGGTTCAGAATATTCATATTATTTGTCTTTATATATAGGTATATAAAATACATAAACATATATTAGTGATAAGGTAGTAAACATTAGTGCAAATATTATTTGGGCATATAGTTTTTCCTTCCATAAACAAGTTTTGTTTTGCTTAGTTTTCAGTTGCCTACTCTGTTTTAAAATTTTGCTTTGCTTTTTAAACAGAAGAATTACTGTTCACGGAATTCCTCATTAAGCCCACCAGAAGCACAGAATTTACAGACTAATTTAATACTTGTCAAGAATCTATAAGCTGAAGCTCCGCTTTCTCAGAAAGCAAAGAGACTGAAAAGAAAGAATCACCGCACAGTGCTGCCTCTTTCCTGAGAGACTGTCACATTGGACATGGATTTGCCTACACTTCTCCAGTGTCCTTACAACTAAACAATCCTAAGTCAAGCCCCTTCATGCACCTGTAGACCCAGAGGCCAAGAGGATAATATACTGATTTCTGTGTGGTAGCAGTTTTAGCTTGACAATTCACCCACGTGGTTTTCTGGGAAGAAGTTAAATTGGCTCTAGCATTTAAGATCAGGAAATGATTGGCTCTGTTTCTCCAGCAATGTTATAGCAACTCTGTAGTTAACAAGAGGGAGAAATTCACGATTTCATACTAGTTAATAGGTCATCATCTCTTAGGATATTTTATTTAGTCTGTTAAACATTTCCAGTTTTGTTCTGGTCCAGAATAACAACAAAAAGCCTTTTCTTTTAACCCCCTGTTACTGTTGTGAGCTGTTCTGTATCAGAAAAGCATTCAGCACTGTAACTACTGAACACTCTGAAAAATGAGTCATTGGGAAAATACTGTCACTGCTTTAAATCCACAGAATTGAGGGAAAGCCTGATTTGGGAGAATACCCTTAGTCATGTCATCATGGTACCTTCTTACAAGGCCAAATTTTAACAATCTTTGTTTTAGTTATAACTATGTTTATTTGTATAGTATCTATATAGTACATACAGTATACACATAGTATATGAAGATACTATATCTGACATGTTTGAGTAGATGTGTGTATTTTTACATAAGAATATATGTAGATAAAAATATATTTGAAAAATAGTAAACTTTGGGAAAAAAAAAGCTTTTGATCTAGTATGTTAACTTTATTGGTCAAGAGGTATAACTTTTCTTTTTGACATACCAAGTATGTCTTTTAGGTTTTCCTATAATAAGGGAGGGAATCTATTAAACAGGAAAAACAAAATGAATGGTGAACTCTGTAGCAAAACGAGTAACAAAATGTGGAGCAAAGACTGGTGTACGAGCCTGATGGACACCACAAATTGTGCTGAAATTTAAACTACATTTTTTGTGGAGCTTAATTCATATTCATGCATATACATGCTTGGCTATTACAAGGTCTTATTTTATCATATAGCTGGAGGGTAGGCTCAAATAACTGCTACCAAAGCACCACTTTTAAATTCCCCTAGTACATCCAAAGCCACTCATAGTGTCCAGACAGAAGTAAAAAGTCTGTTTTATCACCATTATAAAGACAGTTTTCTGAAGCCTTGAAAAACATGGACTCCTAGAGACTGTGTTTTCACAATTGTCATTCTAACAACTGGAAAATGAAACTCCAAGAAATGTTGCTGGCTAAGTATTTGCAGTTTAGGGAATCTGCTGAAATAAGATTTTTACAGGTAACAAATACAAAAAAGCAAGGCTTTTTCAAGAATTATGTTCTGTACACTGGCACAGGACCACTGAAATGAGTTGAACTATGCCATTCACACTATGTGAGCAACTGAACAGTGGGAAATTTACTGTACTGGAAGCTGTTGATAGACAGCTACTGATTTACTTACATCATGGAAAATGTCAATGGTGTTATAATCAAGGAGACATAATTTTTCTTGAGCTGAGCTTTTCTCTGCTTGAATCCCAACTGGATTTCAAAGGAGGTCCAGAGGAATGTATTTCCTCATTTCTTTTTGTAATATACAAACATACATGTACACGATAGAAAGTCATAGACATAGGGGTTTGGAAGCTCTTTTCTGTTGCAACCCATACTACAAGCAAATTAATTCCTCCTAAATAATAGCTGTGCAGTATTATACATCATTATCATATGAGCAACTCATCATCTCCCCCAAGTGGATCATTACATTAATATTACCAACAGACTATTCTAGCCCTATTCTGAATCTTCTTATTCCTTCTATGTTCTGATTCAATATGAAGCTTGCCTTAATGAAACTATTACATGTCAAAACCAAGTCATAAGAATGCAAATAAACTTATAAGTCAAGAGAAAGCAGTTAATTTTCAGCTTTTTTCCATACAGTGAAATTTACATGGATTCATGCATGCATGCAGAGAGAGAGAGAGAGAGAGCGAGAGAGAGAGAGAGAGAGAGAGAGAGGAGTGATAGGAATTCAGTGGTTGACAAGGAAACAAGTAAGGATAATTCTTCATTTGAAAATTTTCTTCATAAAATTTCTTAGCTTTTACTGTAATCAAACACAAGAAGAGGCATAATGTTCCTGAAATATGGGAGGTTCCTTGTGAGTATAAAGCAGCACTTCATACTGTGAGAGTGGTCAAGAAGTACCACAGGTTTCCCAGAGAGGCTCTGGATTCTCTATCCCTGGAAATATTCAGAAGCCTTCTGGATATGAATCTAGGCAACCAGCTCAAGGTACCTCTGCTTGAGCAGGGGCATTGGACCAGATGACCCCTGGAGGTCCCTTCCATCCTCAACCATTCTATCATTCTTTGTTTCTATGAATGCCCATCCCAGCTCTTTTAGCTTATAGTCATGTGTATAATAGATTCTAGAAGTACATGTCACTGTTAATAAAAAGTGAGTACACAATCTTAACTGCATCACATTAATATAACATTCCTCTGATACCAATGAGTTTCTCACAGAGCTATAGCAAAGTTTGTGTCAGTATATCCTTCTCACATTCCCTTATTTCCATCTACAAGTGACCTTTGGCTTTGAAAATGGTAGTTGGAGCCATTGTACTTCATCTGTCTCCCCATTACTTTTTAGAATAATTTTCTGGCTGTTCTCAGAGGAAACTAATACATGTATCTTCTTTGTTGCTTGAGACATTGGACCAAGAAGGCAGAAGAAGAATATAGGTAGGGCAGCCATTGAGACATAGAAGAGCCATCAACAAGTCAGAACTCTGCTGTGATTATCTGGCAGATGGATAGAACTTCAGGTGTAAGGAACTGGTATGTTTTAAATGAAAAAAAAAATATACTAGGATTGCATAGTTTACAACACTCAGCATTGTGAGCAAGTAAAGCTACCACAGTGATTAAAAATCTTCTAAACTGAGGTTAGATGTGTAGCCAAACTGCTATTCATGTAGATCTAAAACTGTACTTAATATACAATCTATCAATGTTATTGTCATGTGAAAATAGCACCAGAGAACATGAACTCAAGGTTCAGTTGTATTAAAAATTTAATACTGGCAAATTATTAAGAAATACTAATGGCAAAGAGTAAGCAAAATATTGGAGTAGAAGCTTGTTAGCTTGGAAATAGACAAAGAGAGGTGGTACATGTATAGTTGACAGTATTGGAGCCAAAACCTGCTTAAGTACATGGAAAAAGAAGTCTCCTTAATCGATTTTGATTAGGGTGCTGTTGGTTCAGTATGGCCTGGTAAAAAATTCAGTGACAGCCCTTACTCCTCCTGAAACTGCAGTACCGATCACAACACTTACAAGTGGACCTTACAGGCTGAAGCTGTAAGTGGCCCTTAAAGACTACAGATAATCTTGTGCTACCTCACTCTGTGTACTACATTTTTTTCCCCCAAAGTGGCAATACAGCATTTTTTTCTGTGGTTTCACGTTCGTATGTAATTTGCACTCACAGAGAGGGTTCGAAATAGCAAATTGAAGCAGCAGAACTTGCATGCACTTTGCTCAGCTGTAATCATGACATAAGGCAGTAAAGACTTAAAAGCTTTGTTTGAATACTGCTGGGAAAAGGAGGGAAGGAATATAATCCTGAGTTTTGTGTATGACAAGTGTAAATGAAGTATTATGTAAATAAAACCTTGCTTTCCTAACCTACAAAAAAATAAGCAGATTACATTTCCTACTTCAAGTTACTAAGAAGTCTTTTCATCTCTGGCAGACAAGGAATTCCCAGTTCAAATCTAGAAGCTTTTTGTTGAAAGCTTTTTGTTTCACTGTAGTTAAGGATGTGAGTGATCAGGTGAAAGTGTTTGCTTTGCTTTTTCTTGAGGCAAAGAAAACCATTGTCTCAATGGATAAGGCAGGACACAGAGAGTGTTCAGTCTTTTTTTTCTGCAGTAGAAGCTACCCTCTCCTACTACTGAGCATTGCCACCATTTTCACAGGGATGACTGATGTAACAGATAGAGAGGCAGAATAAATAAATCTATGCTGATGTCCAGATTGCTATATCCAGCTTAATTAATTATCTCAGGGAAATAGATATCTCTGTACTGCATCACAGATGTGGCAGTAGATGGAAAATTCACAAAGCCCTTGTATGCCTTGCAGCAGGTCCAGGAGTCCCTTGGATGTTTGTATTTATTCATTTGTTAGAGAATAGTCATTCCATTCACTAAAAAAAAAGTACCAAAACTCATTATTTGTATTCAAGCTGCAGTGTTTTATGGTGACTGTGGTCCATCTTCCCATAGCCCAATCCTTACTCCTGAGAGAACTCTCTCCAGACTACATTTGCCATAGCACAAGGGTTTTTTCCTTCTCAGTGTAGCAAGTACTGATTGGCCAATTTCAATATATATTTCCACAGACAACCTAAAAGAAGCAAATGGTTGACAAAAATCCATGGACCTCTGCAGCACTGTTTTGAACTAAAACACATGGGTTCAGTAATACTTAGACCGGGATTTCAGCTATTCCGTGGTATAATAGAGCATGTCCATACAAAATAGATTGTAGAAACAGACTACAGTCTGTTATTAAAAAAGCAATTTTTCATCAAGATATTGATGGAAGAAAAAAAAAAAAAAAGATAATCTAATGTAGTATCAGCCTGCTCAGTCATCATTTTTCAAATATTTTGGAAAAAAACAAACATACAAAAAAAAACCACTATTCTAGCATAAAATGGATAAAACAGATATGGATTTTCTTTTTAAATTTTGTCTTTAGTAGTAAGAAGGCAGGCAGCACATCACTTCCTTTTGAAGGCAGATGAAAATAATAAAAATAGTCCTTTAAAATCTGTATTCGTAAGCAACGGAAGCTAGAAGTCAGACCAAAAGTTTTGAGGAAATTTTTTTTTTATTTCCCACACATAATGTCAGGCCATCTGTCAGAGATATAAAATGGAATATTAGCACAAGTTGTTTACATCCAGAAGGGATACTTTTCATAGCATTTGGTATTTCTTAAAGGGAAGAATGACATGGTTGCTGTGGTCAGAAAAGTAACAATGACACTTCTGTGCAGAACAGATTGACTCTCCAGTTAGATCTTCCTCTGGGGAAAGTTTATGCAGTTAACTTGAGTTAAACTGAATTATATTGATTTACGTCAGTATTAAGCTCTCTGTATATTCAAGTTAAATCAATGTGTTTTACTGATAAAACCAAGTGCACTTTCTAAACTACAAAATAAAGCTGGACACAAAATCAAGTGAGATGATGCTGAAAATCATTACAGATTTTGTAATTAACCTACTTTTCTTCAGCAAAATAAGACTGAAAGATTTAAAAATTATTTTCTGAGGAGATAGGATAAAAGTCAGACTCTTCTACAGCTGAAACAATAACTGTTGCATCAAGAGGACAACATGGGGATTTCTGAATGGGGTTTAAACTGCCTTGCTTATTGAACAGTATTATGTTGTTGGTTTTTGTGGTTTTTTTTTTGTTGGTTTTTTTTTTTTTAAATGAGATTGATGCAATTGAAATATTCTTGCTACCAAAGACAGTTCTTGACTGATATGCCTACGCATATAAAGATATATGTAGACGTCACAGGATCTGAGAATGGTCTGGGTTGGAAAGGACCTTGAAGATCATCTAGTTCCAATCCCTCTGCTATAGACAGGGACACCTCCCACTAGACCAGGTTGCTTAGAGCCCTATCCAACTTGGCCTTGAATAATTCCATGGAGAGTGCACCCACAATTTTTCTGGGCAACCTGTTCCAGTAACTCAACCTCATAGGGAAGAACTTCCTCCTTACACATAATCTAAACCTACTCTCTTCCAGTTTTAATCCATTACACCTTGTCCTATCACTACAAGCCCTTGTAAAAAGTCCCTCTCCAGCTTTCTTGCAGGCCCCCTTTAGATACTGGAGGTCTGCAATAAGGTCTCCTCAGAGCCTCCTCTTCTCCAGGCTGAGCAACCCCAACTCTTTCAGCCTGTTCTCACAAGGGAGGTGCTCCAGACCCTTGACCATGTTTATGGCCTTTCTCTGAATCCACTCAAGAAGATCCCTATTGTTTCTCTACAGAAGACTCCAGAGCTGGACACAGTACTCCATGTGAGGTCTCACAAGGGCTCACTAAAGGGGAAGAATCACTTTCCTGGACCTGCTGGCCATGTTTCTTTTGATGCAGCCCAGCATATGGTTTTGGGCTAAAAGTGCACATTGCCAGGTCATGTTGAGCTTCTTGTTTACCAACAGCCCCAAGTCCTTCTCTGCAGGGCTGCTCTCAGTCCTTTCGTCACCCAGCCTGAGATTTTGTGCTTGGCATTGCCCCAACCCAGGTGCACGATCTCGCATGTGTCCTTCTTGAACTTCATGAGGTCCACACAGCTCCACCTCTCAAGCTTGTCTTGGTATGCCTGGATGGCATGCCTTCCCTCCAGCGTGTTCACCACAACACATAGCTTGGTTTCACTGGCAAACTGGTTGAGGGTACACTTGATCCCACTGACCATGTTGCCAACAATGCTAGTTCCAAGACCGATCCCTGAGGAATGGCCCTCACACCTGGCCTCTGCTTGGACATTGAGACATTGACCAGAATTCCTTGACCACGCAGGCAATTCCTTATCCACCAAGTGGTCTATCCATCAAATCCACCTATGAGTCCTCAATTTAGAGACAAGGATGTCATGCATGACAGTGTCCTATATGCCACACTATCACCTGTATAGCAATAGCAATAGCATTATAGACAGACAAAAAATGGACTAGGAATGATCAAGGCCGGTGCCAAAAGTTTTAACATAAAATTTAAAAAATTTCTGTATCTGTAAAAGAATCCTGTATGGCAAGTATAAATGAAGTATTATGTAAATACTTAAATATATTTTAGATTTTTTCTAGAACCCATATGTGATTATATTGAAAAGTTTGTATCAGCCTTAATGTAGAAGATTATATTAGTATATTCCTAGACTCCAGCTGGCTTTCAGTCTTTTCCTACCTTCATCTAGTAGAATATACACCTTCAAATAAACAAAGATTAGTTGCCACTGTGAAAATAAAATTAATCTGCTATTATCTTAAATTTTTATTTTAAATCAGCAAAAACAATCCAATAGACAGTGGAGCTGTGTCATGGTAAAAAAAAAATGTCCCACAGACTATCTTACAACTGCTTTCTAATAAATATGTAAGTGTTAACATGCTAACAGTTTTCCTAAGAAATGCTTCTTAATGCGAGTGGAGGCTTTATAAAGCCAAGTGCCTGAAGACCTCTATATGAAAGTCAGAAATTGTAGGTGTGGCAGGTGGGGTCTTATTACTATTTAAAAAAAAATAATAAATAAGGCAGACATTTGAAAAGTGTAGGATTAAACCACAAGGGATAACATAAGGAGATGTTTCTATTTAGATAACAAGGAAACATAAGCAGTCTGTTCCCTGACTAACTTAAAATTCGTCCTTAGGTCACTTTACCTGACATGACAGTTCATATAGCCAAACAACCACTTGGTTCCCAAAGAGCCCACACCGTTATCACGGTTCTTTCTTGATAGTCCTTCATGAACAAAATCAAGATCCTTATTGTGCAGAAATCTTTTCTTGGGAAATAGTCACAAAAAGGCAGGCAGTTGGTGAGGAGCATGGTAGCCCATTTAATTTCACAGTTATCAGGAACCACAGAACTGATTTAGATCTTCCTTCCTACAAATGGATCCTTTGTTTTGTTTAGTTGTTAGAATTCCTTCCCCTCTGACACCACACATTTAGTCTTTTTAGAAACCTAAATACTGTCATAATTATCTAATCTAGGGGAAAATTCTAACAAATCCACTCCAAAGTGCTGTCAACACTCAACAGAGTTCAGCAGAAACAAGTAAAGTTTTATTCAGGGACTCCCCAGCAGATAGTACAATTTACTCTGAAAGAAGCTGAGAGGGACACCAGAAGTGATAGGAATGCTGCATGAGTCCTGTCATGTGTATAGAACTGTGGATAATTCAGTTTATCACTCTTCTCTAGAGGTAAAGGAATGGAAGTGGAAAAGCAGCATCCAGATTATAAGATACACAGAGATAATACAGGGAGAGAAGAAACTACACATGATTTGAGACCTATACGAGCCTGAACACAGAGATCCACTTTTTCTCTCATGCTATGCATGTTCTTGTTTAGGGAGGAAAATTAGTTTAACGTATCTTTAAGACCTAAAAAGTTTTTAAGATATTCCACGATGGGTTTCCTTTGAATTAGGATGAAAGACATGTTCTCATTCCCACAGGCATTTGATCGATCTAAACTTTGCAACCAGATATCTTTTAGGTGGAAAAAATCTCTGACAGATTTTAATGAACACTGCTTATACCATCTGCCTCCAAGAAAAAGTAGAAGATGGTGGTTTTGTTAAGCAGCCCAAATGTAGCTTTGGAGATTACTCTTCACTTCTCTGCTCCAGCACTGTTTTCTCCTTGCAGTGTCATTTAGTTAATTTCTTCATTCCCTTTTGTACAAGATGGGCATAACAGCCTCCTTTTTCTACCCGTATTTTTTTTTGTGGAGGTGGAAATACATATTTTTAAGTCTATTTTCTAATGGACGTATACTATGGTGAGGTATTTGCTATAGCTTCTGGTTGACTAGAAGCAATAAGGCATTACTATCCACAACTACAGTCATCTGAAGTGTCTCCTCCAGTAAAAAAACAGGGAAATAGAGAGCAGAAGCATTGTAGATTCCAGGTAGAAGTAAAAAATCTTAATTTTTAGAAGAGCAAATATCTTTTCCCCACCTTGTTTTCACTCTTTCAATTCTGAAAGGCTTAATACTCTTGTTCGTTTTGGATTTACTTGGTGCAGAGCAGCCCTCAGATTTGTAGTATGTTTTTTTTACTCTATCAGGGAGTACTGTATTTATGATAACCTCTTTCTCAACACCCCACATTCACAGCATACTCAAACTGTCTGAATACTGATAATGCGTTGTGCAGACAATACAGCATTAGCTCCACTTAGTTATCAGTAAGAATGACAAATAATATTATCCAGGTTTATCCATAAATGCCTATTCACTTCACCCTTGCCAAATAAACGTATATAGATATTGAAGTTCTGGCATTTAAACCAATATTATGCTCCCAGTACTTTGTTTGGTTTGGTTTTTGGTTGGTTTTGTTTTGTTTTGTTTTGTTTTTTTGTGTAAGAATAATGGTTGTTTAATACAAAAATTTAAAGGTCTACTTGAATTTTAAGGCATTGTTATTTCAGTGATCAATACTAAATGAGCCACATTTTTCTATTAAGGTTCTATATGCGTACTGAAGAAAAGTTTTTCCTTTACTTAGCTACTATACTTGCTGGAGTTCTACTACTTTTTGCAATTAGGTGCCATTTTGTAGGATTACGTGGAAAACAGGCATATAGCAACAAACAACTAAGGAGATTTCTAGGTCAACAGAAGACAAATTGAGTATTTCATTCAGCTCTTAAGGTACGACAGTTACAGTTGGGGTTTTTCTTCGTTGCCAAAATATGCTTCTTCAAAAAGGTAGCACGTGTGATATAGTGTCTGTTATGATAAACACGTTTTTTATTGACTATAGAAACTAATACACTTGGTACACAAAATAAAATAACTGTGTCTGTACTCCTAATATGCCCACGGGTTGCACTAGCACCTCATTCCCTCCATTTTCCAAAGCGTTGGCAGGTATTTTGGGGGTTTTATGTGCATTTTCTTTATTCAAAGATGTATGTACTCACAAACTGGTTTACGCAACATAATATTGGTAACTTGTAAGCTGATCAGCTGTGAAATTCTACATATTCCATTTTTCCTAATCTCTCACAAGATTTTATAGTATCTTTCTAGGATACTCTAAGAAGATATTGTTCTCTTGCCAGTTTTATTTTTAACCTGTTCACTGAAGTCTTATCTCCAGATATTAGAGTCCTTTTAGGACTTAAGAAAATTAATTAGCTCTGCTTTCTGGAAAAACAGTGATCAGGAGGGTGTCAGTAAGGCCAGAAGTAAAAGACCTACACAAAGAACTGGGAACACACTAGTAAATCTGAAATTACCTAGTAGGAGACTTCAAGAAGATATGAATACTTGGATTTTCCTCAGAACAGGTATGAGAGGAGGAATCACTGGTTTAGATCCAGAGGACATTTTTTTTTTTTCCTATCTTTTGATTAACCTTTATATTTACTTGCATTAGTGTTATAGAAAATATTGTTTACTTCTGTTGTTGAATAAGTAGTTTATTGCTTTACCTTATCCTCAGCTAGAAAAGATGAGAAAGAGTATACCAGCGTAAACACTGTGGCCATGTCAGCTCCTTCCATCCTTAGCCTTAGAATTTCATAAATTCCCATTGGACACTGAATATGTCTTAAAAAAAAAAAAAAAAAAAAAGGCAAAGGGAAGACTAGATATAATTTAGAATTAAGAGAAAATATTAGATAAAAGTATAATGTTACTATGTAACTAGAGGGAATTAATTAATTAATTAATAGACACAACACTAGTATTTGTACAAATAACTAGGAAGAAGAAGGGATTAGGAACTTCCAGTGGAAAAGACAAGAAGCTGTTCTCTATGCACAACATAAATCTTAAGGACCTCTGGGATCAAGCAGAAGCAAAGGAAGCTCAGAATAAATGCAAGAGAAGTGCCATAGCTAAGGATTCTTAGAAGTCATTGCAGATTTTGCACTGTCAAAGACAAACATTTAAGGGCAATCTGATTCCACCTTGAGATAAAAAATTAGACTTTCAAGGGTGTTTCATACAAATAATTTTTTATTGTTCTTTAATTGTCAAAAAAAATTATGTTATTTTTTAGATATCAGTATGTTGTGCTATTAAATCTAGTCTGGAAAAGTTACATTTGGTTTTGCTAAGTGTAAAATAAATGAATATTATAAACCTTTCTGTTACACTTTAGCAGCTCAGAGAAATTTGTTCTAGACTGTGTTTGGCTTAACAACAAACACGAACTTTCTGTTCCAGTTGTATCAGGATCACAGTATCTGTCCTGTTTGTTTGAGAGATCAGGCCAAGTGTAACGCTCATTTTCATTAAATGACACACTTTATATGATGCACATTTTCAGGAAATTTCTCCAGAATGGAAGCTTTTACAACAGAATGTTTTACAGTATTTTGATAGAGTGGATAGAAGACCTTCTGATAGTCTTAAAAATGTGCCTTTTTATCCTATACTGTAGAATTCTTCCTTATACCTTTGAAGAAGAAGACTAACAAGGTAACTTGAAAGCATTTTATCCTTTGACCCTAACAAAGAGCAAACTAAAGATGATAAGTAAGCAAGCTGCTGTGTAGATCACGGAGGCTATAGGAAAAACAGCCTGAGAGAGATTCCCAGAAGTAATACCAACAGATTCTTAGTTGGATGAGAAGAATATGTATTGTTTATTTTCAAAAATGTTTGCAGAACTGTTTTTTGAAAATTATTTCACTATCATATACTGAACATTTAAATATCTCCTAGGTTTTATAGAAAGAGAATAGAGCTATCTAGAAAAAGTTTGTGGCAGAAACTCAGCAGTTAACAAAATTATTTTTTGTGTCAGCAAACTATGATTTTCTGAGGAAAATTAATTTCCTGTTGTGTGGTTAAGCACAGCCACAAACTATGGAGTGGAAATAAGCTGCCACAGTACCAAAGCTGGAGTAGCTTTGGAGGTCCTAGTACCTTAGAAGTAGCCCCATGGTTCACTTCCTGCTCAGCTATCACCAGCCAATGTCTCAGTGGATCTTTTCCTTTCCAGCTATATGCTCCCATGTCATACCAGTGTACGTACTCTGTAGTTATCTTCAAGATCTTTGATAGACCATCAATTGCTTAATGATTGCAACTGAGAGCTTGAAAAGATGAGCAAATACAGCTCTTCAGAGACATGGAAACACACAACACTGCAACATGTAAGACAATAATACATAAACACTTCTGATCCTGTGTTACGTGAAGGGGAAGGGGGTAGGG
>NW_008617475.1:18613-26443 GCF_000691845.1 Merops nubicus | reverse complement strand
CAGCTCGGCTGCCGATGCTGGGCACGCAGCTAAACGTGCTGGGTTCGCTTCTGGAGCTGTGCGGCGTTGGAAAGATGTCACCAGCTCCGGGGGAAGATACAGGGTGGTCTCCAGTCATGAAGTGACTCCCACCGTAGCTGCTGTAACCAGGGTTATGCATGATGAAAGGAGCCTGTTTTCCCAAAGTGGTGCTTCCTGTATATAACCAAAGAGCAAGGGGAAGATAGACAGAAGCTGTTTGGCTGTAAGACCTGTGTGAATCTGGTTAGGGAAAATCCTATTGTCATAGACAGTTCTGTGCACTAAGAAGGGTGAAAAATGGGATCCTCTTACCAAAGACAACACCAGTGTCATTAGCATTTTGCTCCATGATGTCACTGTTGCTCTGCTGAAATTATACAGAGCTTCAGATACCATTAACTAGAAGAGAAACCCTCAAACAATGTCAACTAGCAGAGAAGACCTCACACAGCATGGAGGAGCAGGCCTCAAAACGCTAACTGCCTGACCTGAATATTGTAGAGAACAGCTTGAATGTCATCTCTGTTCAGCCTGTTTCGTCTAGTATTCACTTCTTTATGTTTGCCTTCTCATCATTTTACCAGTATTTTCAGTGTATGTGGTGTGGAAATGACCTTCTGAATTACTGTTGAGTGTTGTGGTGGGACTTGGAGCTGGCCATGAGGGTCACTTGAGCCCAGCTAATTTCTCTAGCCTGCAGGCCAGGAGAGCTTGTGCTTTACATGAAGTGCTATCATGAAGTGGTAGCTGTGGAGTCAGCAGGTGGAGGAGGTGCTGCTGGTAGAGCTTTTAGTGATGGAGAACAGTCATAGCATTTGTCTGGGGAGATGGAAAACAAGAAAGGGTCGAGAACTCAGTGGTCTGATGTTTCCTGCCAGCAGTTTGTGGTCTCAGAGGTGAGAGTCTGAGATACGCCTGTGCATCTTGCAAAGCTGTCTTTGCTGAAGTTCTCCACCAGCATGATGTTCTCAGTCCGGGACACCTTATCTCACTGTTTGTCCATTCCCCCTCCCAGGACCGGGGAAAGTGCACTTTCAAGTGCTGCTTGTTTGCCTTAGGGGTGGAGGTGCTGGGTGCATGTGACGGCAGCATGACGTGCACCACTGCCACTGTGGGTCTGCGGGCACCTCTGCGGCGTGCACCCACCTTCTCAGCTGGCTGGGGCATGCAGATGTGTGAAGACCCTCAGATCTGAGATTGCTGCCAGGTCTCAAGACCTGTACGCAGCTGTGGATATGAGATGGATGGGGCAAATCTCTTTGAGGAAGAAGGAAGCTGTTGACTCCAGTGTATGTGTACCTGTATCTGTACGTTCTTGCAGATTGGGAAAAAAATTCCCTTGAGGTGGGATCAGGACCTCGTGGGACCTGCTGTGTAAAGCTGTGGTGTGAGGTTGTACTCTTGCATGCGGATTAACTGCAAAAGTTCTGAAACTCTTGGACAGGAGAGTGCTGTCAGGTGATGAGGTACTAAGGCATAAGGGGCCGAACAACTGTACAGCTGCTGGAATTCCCTTTGCTTTTTTTGGCAGTGGAGAGAGTGGTGCAGGGAAGACAGAGAGTACAAAGCTGTTGTTGCAGCACATCATGAACCTATGCAAGGGCAACTCACAGCTCGAGCAGCAGATCCTTCAGGTAAGCCATTAGAGGATGCTTGAAGATGCAGAAGCAGCACTGCTGCAAGACAGCATGTGCTAGGCTCATGACCCCTGATGATGAATCACCACTGGAAGTCAGGAAGCAATACATAAGACATAAGAAAATGGTGAGTAAGAATGGTGGAACAGCTGACCTCAAACTAGGACTGATAGATAGGTCGGTAATTCTGTTTCCTAGGAGTGTAGTGTTATCTTAAATGATAGAACAGTATTGCAATTGCCTGTCAGGTTCTCTGTGACAACAGATTAGGGGAATTTTTCTAAATAGTTTCCTGATTGAGGTAGAATAAGGATTTTTATTAGAAAAATGAAGTCTGGATTTAATGATACACAGAGATGGAGAATCCGTACAGCCTTCACTCACCTTTCCTTGGCCTTTGCTTACTGACAGGCATGTACCTGCTAACTGGCTAACCTGATCTTTGCTGTTTTCATATACCTTTGCTAGCTGATTGTGAAATACATTTGTCTCTTTGGTCTGAAGAATTTCCACTTGAGACACTCCCCAAGGAGTTGTGGGTTTTAGAGCAAATCAGACTTTAACCTTCCATGTGATTTATTAAGCAAAGTGAGTACTTGGGCTACTTCATTTTAAAGCCTGTGGTTTTAGGCTTTCTGTAGAGCCAGAGAGATCTTTCTCTGTGTGGTGGCTTAACTTTGGCTGGATACCAGGTGCCCACCAAGCCACACTGTCACTTTCCCTTCTTAGCTGGACAAGGGAAAAAAATACAACAAGGCTTGTGGGTCAACATAAGGACAGGGAGATCACCCACCAATTACCATCACAGACAGAACAGATTTGACTTGGGGAAATATAATTTAATTTATTGCCGATTAGCGTCAGTGTAACATAATGAGAAATAAGACCAAATTTTAAAATATCTTCCCATCACCCCTCCCTTCTTCCAAGCCTTAACTTTCTTCCTGATTGTGTCCTCCCTGGAGTGGCACAGGGAGATGGGGAATGGGTTGTGGTCAGCTGATCATACATTGTCTCTGCTGCTTTTTCCTCTTCACTCTCTCTTCTCCTGCTCCAGCTTGGGGTCCCTCCCATGGGAGACAGTCCTCCACAAACTTCAACATGAGTCCTTTCCACAGGGTATAGTTCTTCACAAACTGCTCCAGCATGGGTCCCTTCTATGGCATGAACTCCTTCAGGAACAGACTGCTGCAGTGTGGGTTCCTTTCAGGGTCACAGATCCTGCCAGCAAATCTGCTTCAGCGTGGGCTTCTCTCTCCATGGGTCCACAGGTCCCTCCAGGAGCCTGCTTCAGTGCAGGCTTCCCATGGGGTCACAGCCTCCTTCAGGCACATCCACCTGCTCCAGCATGGGTTCCTCCGTGGGCTGCAGGTGGATCTGATCCACCACTAACCTCCATGGGCTGCAGGGGGACAGCCTGCCTCACCGTGGTCTTCACCACAGGCTGCAGGGGAATGTGCTCTGGTGCTGGGAGCACTTCCACCCCTTCCTTCACTGACCCGGGTGTCTGCAGAGTTATTTCTCTCACATATTCTCCTCTCTCCAGCTGCCACTGCCATTGCACAGGATTTTTTTTCCCTTTCTTAAATAAGTTATCACAGAAGTACTACCACCATTGCTGATGGGCTTCACCTTGGCAAGCAGTGGGTCCATCTTGGAGCCAGCTGGCATTGGCTCTGTCAGACATGTGAGTTACTTCTAGCAGCTTCTCACAGAAGCCACCCCTGTAGCCCCCCTGCTACCAAAACCTTGCCACGTAAACCAATACACTCTGCCACGCTTTGGCCTGGGAATGGCATATTATTTCAGTGTGGTATCATCTGTGGTGGATCCAAGGTGAATGCCTGTGCTCTGTTGTGGGAACGTGGCATTGATATGCCTGCTGGCTCTACTTGGGCCTGCCATGGGCCTCACTGCCAAGCTGTTTCTGACCTGAGCAGGTTCAGAAAGCAGGATAGGTGTGGTTGCTCAGTGTAGTGCCTGAAGCCAGCATGCAGTTCCACTGGAAACAAAGTTCACTTCAGTCCAGGTGAGTTGCCCTTTGTAAGCCTAGAGATGACAGTGAAGAAATAATAGGCATCTTATTGGGTTCCTGTAGATATATTCAAGCACTAAGCCAGCCCCTTTGGGATTACAGTGTCATGCTGTAAAGCTGTGTTCAGCATGCTGCCCAGCACGTACCCTAAGGCATTGTTCTTCCTGTCAGCAGACATTCTTTGCTCAAACACAGTGAAACTGTCATTTCACCCTGTTTGCATTCAGTTCACCAAGATGGTCTGATGGTTCTTTTAGTTTCTTTATAATTCACTGTCCTGAGCTGTATGCTGTCTACATATTTCAGTAGCTAAATTATGTTTACATTTACTAAGTGTCATCTTTAACTTGTTTATTGTTACAGAATCATAGAATGGGGGGTTGGAAGGGACCTTAAAGGTCATCGTAATTCACCCCCCCTGCCATGGGCAGGGACACCTTCCATAAGACCAGGTGGCTCAAAGCCCTAGCCGGCCTGGCCTTGAACACTTCCAGGGGTGGGCACCCACAACTTCCCTGTGCAACCTGTTCCAGTGCCTCAGCACCCCCACAGTGAAGAACTTCTTCCTAATATCTAATCTAAATCTATCCTCCATCATTTTAAAGCCACTATCTCCTTTCTGGTCACAGCAAGCCCTTGTAAAATGTCCCTCTCCACCTTTCTTGTAGGCCCCCTTTAGGTACTGGAAGGCCACTGTAAGGTCACTACTATGTTGCAGTCACATTATCTAATGTTGCCATGTCAGACGCTTTGTGGAAAGCTGTTACACCAACCTTATCTTTTAACAAATGAGTCAATGATCTTACTGAGATCAAATTAGGTTAATTGCACCTATTTTCAGTAATCTCATGCTGCTTAGTTGTTGCTGTGTTTGCCTCTTTCAGTTCCTTTATCCAGGGTATGATAAAATAGGTGCTCTTGGGTCCTCATGGAGTGGTTCCTTTTCCAGCTGAACCCTGAATAGTAAATGCTGAAGTTAAACTTTTCCAAGTAAGTTAGATTGGATCACTGAATTAGAAGAATGCCTGTTCTGCTTGCTTTTCTTAGGTAAATCCATTGCTTGAAGCTTTTGGCAATGCCCAGACTGTGATGAATGACAACAGCAGCCGCTTTGGAAAATACATACAGCTGCGTTTCCAGAAGAGTACAGGTAAAGTCAAGGTCAGTTACTAGTTTTGGGGATGGCTAGGCATGGGAGAGAGTGCACTAAGTAACCAGAACTTGTGGAAGGTGAAATTTTGGCAGCTGACTCCCTGTGGGAAGGGTGTGCAATGAAGTGAAATCTTACAGCAGCCGCAGCTGTAGGATAAGGCCTGGGTTTGGGCAGTGTGGGAGCACAGAAAGGATATAGGGGTCACAGTGCAGGGGAGGTATCCAGTACTCTGTGGTGCCAGGAGCCTTGATTGCTGCTAAAGGAGGTGATAAGACATCTCTAAGGTGATTGGGACCATGTTGAAGCCCATTTCCAGGGTGCTGGTCAGCCAAGAGGGTGTTACACACAAGAATGTTATTTTAGGCAATTCCATGTTGCCATCAACAAATAAGAGATACAGGACAACTCAGTCAGCTTCACATCCCCAAGTGCAGATTTTGCCCTGTCACCTTCTTCTGTGCAGTGCAAGGTGCAAAGCTGAATGAGTACCTCTTAGAGAAGTCACGGGTAGTGCAACAAGATCCTGGGGAGAGGAATTTCCATATCTTCTACTACATGTTTGCTGGACTCTCTTCAGAGGAAAAGCAGATTTATGGGCTATTGGATCCTTCACTCTACAGGTATTTCAAAAGCATACCCTAGCTTGGTCTGTGTGATGGGGGGTGGAAGGGGAAGCAGCATAATGGGACCTGTGCTTCTGCCCTGTGGCTCTATCTGTGGAGCCTGGTACAGGTAAATAAGTGAATGGAAGATGGAGTGGGATCTGAATAGAGCTACATGAAGAGATCTTGTGGGTCATCATGGAAGTTGGGAGGTCTGGAGTCTCTTCTTCGCTGCATTACCTTGGAAAAGTTTCTTTCCGTTTCATGGCTCCACTGCTGCTGATCTACTTTGTTCCATTTGGGTAGGACTGACTTGCTGTGTTGATTGTGTGACGGTTTTGTGTGGGATATGCACTTTCTCAGGTACATAAGTGGACGATTTGGTACACAGGATGTAGCTCAGCGCTGGAAGCACAAATACCAAGAGGTGTGCAATGCCCTTGACATAGTGGGCTTCCAAGAACAGGTCAGTTCTGGGGTCGCTTAATTTCCATCTGTGCTTCCTGCAGGCATAGGGTTTCTTTCTGGCTGCCATTTTGAGGCTCAGTCTTCTTTCTCTCCAGTCTAGATTTTTCATGTTGCTTCCAAACGACCCGAGTCTGTCAGACGTCAGACTGTGTAGGGCCTTTTCCCACAGGCTAGCTGTGCCTTTCCTTCACCTCTCCCAACTTCTGGGGCCTCTGTGTGGTATATGTTAAATGCTGATAGGTTTTCAGTCACCTTCCTTTTGTGTTCTAGGAACAAGTAGACATGCAGGCTATCTTGGCTGGTGTGTTGTCTCTGGGCAATGTGACCTTTGAGCCTGAGGAGAGCAATGGGTCTGTTAAAGTGAGTGAAGCCTCCCAGGGATGGCTGAAGGCTGCGGCGGTGAGTCACAAGAGTTGTTGATGGGAACCTTGTGGATATGATGCTAGTTTCCACTGGCAGTGTGACTGCAGGAGCTGCTCCTGCCAGAGGAGGAGAGGATGTTTCTGCCTCAGAGTGTGACGGCTCCTAAAGAACAATGATTTTTTTTTTCCAGAAATGAACAGAATGACCCCATGACTGCATTTGTGTTTACTGCTATTCATTTCCAAAAAGACACTTTACAGCTTCTGTTTCTTATGTGTCTAGAACCAATGTCTTGTGTATGGTAATTTTGACTTAATACAGTACAAGCTTTTTAAAATTAAATGCAATATGTTACTAAGTGACAACACCAAGCTAGGTGGGAGTGTTGATCTAGTTGAGGGCAGGGAAGCTCTGTAGAGGGACCCGGACAGTCTCTGTCAATAGGCTGAGGCCAGCGGTGTGAGGTTCAACCATGCCAAGTTCTGGGTCCTGCGTTCAGCCACAACAACCCCAAGCAATGCCCAGGCTTGGGGACAAGTAAGTGGGAAGCTGCAAGAGTGAAAAGCACCTGGAGGTGTTGGCTGACAGCCGGCTGAGTATGAGCCAGCATATGCTCAGCTGGCCAAGAAGGCCAATGGCATCCTGGCTTGTATCAGAAACAGTGTGACCAGCAGGAGTAGGGCAGCGATCATCCCCCTGTACTCAGCACTGGTGAGGCCACACCTCGCGTTCAGTGTTGGGCCTCTCACGATGAGAAAGACATCAAGGGGCTGGAGCGTGTCCAGAGAAGGACAACAAAGCTGGTGAAGAGTCTAGAGCACAAGTCCTGTGAGGAGCAGCTGAGGGAACTGGGGTTGTTTAGCCTAGAGAAAAGGAAGGGCAGGGAAGACCTTATGACTCTCTATAACTACCTAAAAGGAGGTTGTAGTGAGGCTGGGGTCAGTCTTTTCTGCCAGGTGACAAGTGATAGGACAGGAAGTAACGGTCTCAAGTTGTGTTTATATTGGATATTAAGAACAATCTCTTCACCAAAAGGTTATCAAGCCCTGGAAGAGGCTGCTCTGGGCAGTGGTGGATTAACCATCTCTGGATGTATTTAAAATGCATGTAGATGTGGTGCTGAGGGACATGTATTAGTGGTGGACTTGGCCATGCTGGGTTAGTTGTTTGGCTCAGTGATCTTAAAGAACTTTTCCAACCAAACCAATTCTATGATTGTAAGTGTGGTGGTGCCTTGGAGAAATTCAGGTGTGTAGTGTCTGAACACTAGTCCTGTGGGTCTTGTGCATGGGTACCACCTTAACTGCTATTATTTTGTTGTTATCCAGAATTAAACTTTCTAACATTTTATGTGAAATTACCACAGATTTAGAAATTTATATTCCACAGGATCATCCCTTTTTTGCTAAATGAGATGGATACATTATCCTGCTTTGTTAACAACACAGAACAGAAAAATGTAATGCATTTCTGCCCTTTTTATGTCTTTTTATTTTGACCTATTTGAAATCCTCACACCCTTCATTTTTGGTTTCACTTCCATCTCTTTCC
>NW_008617475.1:10720-18601 GCF_000691845.1 Merops nubicus | reverse complement strand
TTCCCTGTTTCCCTCCTACTCTATGCCTGAAATGCCCTACATCTGTTCAGCAGCCAATTTTGTTTTGTCTTGCTTCTTAAAGTCTGCTCCTTGGTTTTCGCTCGTGGGAGGGGAATTCCTGTTAAAGCAATCACCAAGGGGTTCAGTTGTGTCTGAATTCCCTTTGTCTCCTGTGGGTTTGTGTGACTTTGATGTCTGCTGAAGCTCAGACATCCTTAGCACCTGCACAGCCACCTCCGTGTGGTGCTGTTCAATAAGTCATTAAACTCCTCAGCGGGGACTGGCGTGGCTCCCAAAGAAGGTGAAAGGTGGCAGCACCGTGAGAGCAAAATGCAAAGTATTTCAGAGAGCACAAGAGGGAGCTTGGTCACTGCAGGAATAGTGCAGATCTCAAAGCCTGCATCTAAATCCAGTGCTTCGAGATGTAAACCGTAGTACTTATCTTACAGTGGAGCTCAAAAGGTTGTCATCTGAATCGTGACCCCATCACTCTGAGTGTCACATAGACACAGGGAGATACAGTCTCCACAAGCAGAATAAGGGTTTACTGTCCTCATCTATTTCCTGTTTCCTAGGGTCAGTTTGGAGTCCAGGAAGATGAGCTGTTAAAATGCCTTATTTGTACCATGTCAGTGACCCGAGGGGAGCAGATTCAGCGTTTTCACACCCAGCAGCAGGCAGAAGGTAAAAACCATAATCAATTGCAGATGTGCTGGCTAGAAAGACTGACCTCTGTTTGCAGGAATGGTATCCCCACATGTGCAACTTATTTGGAACAAAGATGTCTGTCTGTGCCCCTTCATTCCTCTTGTACAGAGGCAAGTATGTCAGGGTTTATCTGTTTAGTGTTTTACTGACATGTAGGACCATGAATGCTGCATTTGTTTGATCTCCCAGAGAACACAGAGATTAAATGAAAACCCAAGTAATTAGCTTTATTTTCTCCCTCAGTTCAGCCTAGTAGCTCTTTGTACAAAAGAGGGAAAGGCTCCTGTTGCAGAGTGCTGGCACTATGCAGAGCTCTAGATAGTACTTGAAGGTATAACTGAGACAATCAATGAGATAGCACAGTCTCTGGGAAGGAGTGAGATGAATGTGGAGTATGTTGAAGTAGCCAGCACAAAGTGGGTTGTTTTTTTGTTTTTTTTTTTTTTTTTTTTTGTTTGTTTTTTTTTTTTTTGTTTTTTTCTTTCAATAAGAAAAGAAAATAATCCAAGACATTCTGCACAAAAAGGCTCAGTTAAAATTTTTGAAAAAAAAAAAAGGCATAAAATTCCAGGATTTCTGCATTGTTGCTTAAAATAAATTGAAGCAAAAAAAAATGAAAATTAAGAATTAACTAGTTCTGTTTTCCAAATGTCTTCTCTTGCATCTCTCTAGGCAATAAAATACATATCTTCTGTCATGTTGATTTGGTCATATTCTCAGGATGTCAGCAAGTTTTCCATTAGTTGCATCCTCCTCTTGCCCACAGCATGTAAACACTTGGCAGCTGTGGGCTAGGAGGAACAGAATCTTTCAGTTTTCCAAGTACAACTTGAAGCCTCTTGCTTGGTTTAGCAGTGAGGGGATTGATGCTCAGTAGATGTGCAGAGGGCAAAGTAAATCTATGGATATTCTAAAAAGTGGCTGGACTTTGTTGGAAATTCAGTTTTCTATTTTAGATGGTCTCGCAAGTGCCCTAGTGTGCCATATCTGATCTCAGAGAAAGATTGTGAAGATTTTGGAATGAAGGAACTCTGCATGAACATACAGAGGGCAGGGATGATCAGACAAATATCTAGTGTTCATCCGATCTTTCAAATAGCTTCATAAAACACCAGACATTGTTGCTAGAGGTGAATGTATTGGGCCAGCTTGTGTACCGTCTTCCCTGCTCTCCTTGGAGCCCTTCAGTGAGCTGCTGCTGTTCTCTCTGTGCAGATTCTCGGGACTCCATTGCAAAGGTGGCTTATGGCCGAGTATTTGGCTGGATTGTTTGCAAGATCAATGAGCTGCTGGCTGAGAATGTGAATCCTGAGGTGGAACTGAGGGAGATAGGTGAGTTCTGTCTGCCTGGCTCCGGTTCTGCCCTCAAGTGTGTATTCCTCAGCCCTAATGAAGGAAAAACACAGTATGAGGTTTCGCAGAGATTGTTATGCACAGGGATCTACTGCCAAAGACATGATTGTGTTGGAGATACTAGTCAGCAGCATGAAGTCTGTGGGGACTTGGCTAACTCTAAGCTGTTGGTTGGTTGGTCTGAAGCAATTGTGAGGCTGTAGTCCTGGGACACACTGGCTTTGCAGAGGAGCCAAGGGTGGGATTTGGGCTTCTTTTAACTAGCTCTCAAAGGGGAGTTATAACGGAGGTGCTGCTGGTGACTTGGCTGGGATTTCCCTGTGCCACAAGAGCTGGGTGATGGGAGGTTTAGTTGTGTGTTGGGGTAGGCAGCTATCTGCAGGGATGGTTTTCAAGCTCTGATGTGCTCATCTTCCCTCTTTTAGGTATCTTGGATATTTTTGGGTTTGAAAACTTTGCAGTGAATCGTTTTGAACAGCTTTGCATAAACTTGGTCAATGAACAGCTGCAGCACTTCTTCAACCATGTAAGAGTTCTGTGGGTGATCTCACCTTGTGAGGTGGAGAAAGCAGAGCACTGATCTACCTGGCATATGAAGGAGAGTGTGGGGAAAAACATATCTGTTGCCTGCTAGGACAGAAATGGTGATTAATGAAGCAAGGTAGAGAGCAGAAACCTTCTTTGCTGTTGCAACAGTGCCACTGGTGCAGGGAAGGAAGAAATAGAAAGGTCAAGCAATGACCCAAGTTGGCAGCGCAGGGACACACTCTGAGAAGTGTTCCTGCTTTGTGCATCAGCATTAAGTGGCAGGCTTGTGGGTGAGCATGCAGAATAGCAGTTTCACCTTGGGCATGCCATTGGTAAGAGAGCCATATGCTTATGTCCAGTGTTCAGAATGGGAAGGAAGATGTTCAGGGGTGTTCCAACCTCTTTTTTTCTCCGTTTCAGCACATTTTCCAGCTGGAGCAGGCTGCCTATAAGGAGGAAGAGCTGCCTTGGGAGACTATCACATTCAACAATAATGAACCTATTCTGGTGAGTGAGAGTTGACAAAAGAGAATTGTTCCATCCAGCCAAGAGAGGGAGTCCTGCTCTTGCTATCATGGGGAGGGGGTGCCCCTGTAAAGAACCTCTTCACAGGTTGGCATAGGTGAGAGTGGATGTCCTGTACTGCTTTAGATATGTGCAGTGTGTCTCCTCTCCCTGCAGAATCTGCTCCTGGCCAAGCCACTTGGGCTCCTGTCTCTTCTGGATGAGCAAAGTGCATTCCCTCAGGTATGCATGAGATAGGAGGCAGACAAAATAGCGTGGGGGAACTTAGCAATATATATGTGGACAGCACTGAGAACTGGTGAGCAGAATTGTTCCCATATGTGACTGATGAGAGAGGACAGCCAGATCAGGGATGGTAATGATATTGTTACCCCTGTGGAAAGTCAGAGACTATACAGTATGAAGCGGCTGCCTAAGCCAAGGCCGCCTCCAGCATTCTGTTTTTCTTCCATGTGCCCTGGTCACGGCTCTGTTGCACCCTTACTGTCTGATTACGAAATCTGCTTTCTTGCAGGCAACTGACAAGACGTTTGTGGATAAGCTGAACAGCAGCTTCAAGGGGAATTCACACTTCCAGCCATGCCGAGGCCGTGTTTTGGGCTTCAGTATCATTCACTATGCTGGAAAAGTATGTACTGTTTGCAGGAAGAGTGCTGCTGCACGTAGCAGGGGGAAAATGTGTTGTTTGACAAATAAGGCTTTGATGTTAAGGAGTGTATTATCCGATTAAGATAATAACAGAAGTGAAATGTCCCCAAAGAGCTGCCTTCTAGGATTTCTTGGGATTTATATAGAAGGTATATAGAGAGAAGATCCCGGAGGAAAGTGGAGCTACTGCTGGGAAGCATAGAGTATTAGAAGAATCTGCTGTACTCATCATTATTCTATTGGAGCTTTAGTCCTAAAATAGTCAGTTATAAAATAAAAGCCCAGCATCCACTGTGCAGCACGCAAGGGTGGTCTAATGGCTTTGCCTTCACCTATTGGGTTCCAGAGAATAGCAATCACTATTTTATAGCAAGCAGTAAGGAGCAATGTGAGAGCAGCCAAGTGTTTTGAAAGTGGAGGCAATTAATCATACATTCAAATGGTATCTAAACAGCTTTGGGTTTAGGACTATGTAACCTTACTGCCACTGATTTTGAAAGCGTTGAGCTCAATACGCTGAATTGATTGGAGATAATTTTTGGAGCAGGAGCAGGCATGACCATTCAGGTTATTGTAGTGTGCAGTTTAGTTATCTCATCTCACCATTGTTGACTAAGTTATTGCTTGTAGTATTCTTCATTACAACAAGTAACACCTAAAATAGAAAGAAGAGTGCCAGGCTGGATATGAGAAAGGAGGGGAGCAGGAGGAACAAGGAAAAGTGTAACAACAGGATGGGAGCTGGCTCAAAGGGAAGAGGGGAAGAGCAAGGAAAAGAGAGATACATAAGCCAAAAGTAAATGAAACTTCCCAGTCAGGGAAAGAGGAACAAGAAAAGGTGGCTGTCTGAGTGTTGTGCTGCAGTGCTGTGTTTGAGATGCCTCAGTGCCATCTGCAGTGTTTTGTTCCTCATTTGTTCCAGGATTTGCTTCTGAACAGGGTCCATGTACACTTACAAAATTCACATGCGAGCCAGTGTACAGTATTCAGTTTAGCCATTGCTCCTGGCAAGCTGTGGAGGTGGTTTTCACAGCAAGCCTCAGCACTGCAGGCCTTAGTGACTTACTGCCCTTTTGCCCTAGGTACAATATGCTGCTGGGGGCTTTCTGGAGAAGAACAGAGACACCTTGCCAGCCAATGTCCGTGGGCTCTTCATCAACAGCATCACCCCATTGCTCAGTGTGCTGTTCACAGGCAAGTACCACTGCTATGATAGGGCATCCCACAGGAACTGAGGCCCACCTTGGCAAGAGTTAAGTGTGGAGATGAGGCTTGTGTGTTACAAATGTGCTTCACAGCTGGCAGCCCCAGAGAGATTCTGGGAAGGCTGCAGCCTAAACTGAGGCTTAAGGCTGGTACTGACCTGTTCTGGCATGTACCGAGCTGTTCATTTCCCCCTGAGAAAGCAAGGCAGGTTATATCATCTTCCAGAGAATTATCCATTGCTCAAATATCTTCCCTTAGATCAGGTAGCCCACCTTCTCCAGGGCCAGTGCAGGTCTGTCTCCACCGGCCGTTTCCATATACTTTTTTCTTCTCTAGAAATGAAGCTGGACAAGGTCATAGCTTCTAGCTGTTCTCACAGAAAACAGTGCTGTAACTGCCACTGTTACTGCTGTGACACTGCTACAAATACTTATCCTTTGCAAATATGTTTTGTTTTTCAGGTACAATTTGCTAAAAAGCTCTGAGATCATGCATTATTTCTCTCCCACCACTACACTTCCTTTTCCACTTATTGATAAAACCTTATAGTCTCCAAGGCTTCTATGAAAGTAAACATCTAAAAAAAAGCCTGATGGATGATGCTACCTTGGTATTTGTCTGGCTGAACACAATGCATCTGATGGAGAAATTTTTTTTTTTCTGTCTTGTTCAGTCTATGCTTCTTTCTGTGATTTACAAATAACTGATGAATTTCATTTATATTCCCCACCATGTTTTTCATCTGTTTTGCTCAGGAGTATCTTTCTTCATTACCACTTCCATGCTGTTACTAAAGATACTTAGTCTAGTCCCAATTATTTGAAAGTCCATGAAAAGCAGAGATAACCTATGCTCAGATTCGTTGTCCAGTCCTGGGCAGCCAGCTCTAGCTGAGCCTACTGTGCAAAGGGTTTGGCCCAGATGACCTCCAGAAGTCATTTCCAGCCTCAACCATTTTGTGATTCACAGGAGACTGTTTCAACAAGGGTATACAAGTCTATCATTAGATCCTGCAGTAAATTCAACTTCTCTGAAATTTTCATCTTGTCACTAAATTGGTTTTAAGCTACCTGACTTTATAGAACTTGCTGTATTTGCTGCACTAGGTGACCTTCCCGTCTGGTGTCTGTATGTTTTTTTTCTGCATTCTTAGATGCCAAGTGATGATATTCCTTTTGAAGATTGTTTAGGGTTGTCCAGTAATCTGATTGCCTTGTCTTCACAGTGACAGAGAATAATACTGCCTGCATTGTGTGCTTCGTATATTTGCATTTTCTTCTCCTTTTCTTTAGCTCTTTCCTTGTATTTCCACATGGTGAAACCTAACACCCTGTCTTGTGATTTAACGTTTGTAGGAGATGTGTATGTATTGAGTTTTGAGTGTTTAGACTTCGTTGACTGCAGCAAATGTACAAAATTAAATGTTGTCTCTCTTCTTCCAGCCACTATCTCCAGGACAGGGACACTGATGCCTCATATGAAAGCCAAGGTATTGCACTTCAGGTCCACATGGCAATTGATAAATGATGGCATAAGTTACCTGATATTTATTATATGAGCAAATGGCTGAAAATGAGAGCAGACAGAAATTGGTTGAAAATAAGAGCAAGCACCAATTTTCTTGCAACAATTTCTCCTTTGATTTTTTTACTGGGTTTTTCGCTTCTTTCTGCTGATATGTTTAATTTGTCTTCCCTCACCTGAAATCCATTCTCTCTCCTTTTTGCCATCTGCCTTCCACAAGAGCCTTTTGGATATCAGTCAAGCACTCTTCTAGGGGTGATCTCTTGTTTGGGTCTGGTTTCAGGTCTTACCAGGAGCAGACAATTTCAACAGCACACGAAAACAGTCTGTGGGAGCTCAGTTCCGGGTAAGGTATCGCTGCCCTGCCGTGCCCCTTGAGATGAGTGCAGTTAAATTGTAGTGAGAGCTTCCGGGCTGCTAGAATGTAGTTAAAGCATCCAGCATGTAGGCAGGTTTTTTTCTGGGTACCAAGCACAGCTCATCATGGTGGGATAACAACCTGGTTGTTATTAGAGAAAGCTGCAGTAGGGTGGGAAAACAGTTCTCACTGCAGGATGTTGCACACTAGACTCTGGCAGTGGTTTGGCTTGCTGGACTGTTGATCTTTCTCTGCCCTCTCCAGCATTCCCTGATGATGCTCATGGAGAGGATGTATTCTGCCAACCCGCACTTCGTGCGCTGTATAAAGCCCAACAGCCAGAAGGAGCCAGGTGTGGTGGACAGCCAGGTGATGCTGCAGCAGGTGAGGAAGAGCAATGTCCTTTACAGTGCTTCTGCCACATCTGAGTGGGGAGGGCAGAACTCCACCAAAAGGCTGTGGAGGTAGCTGGAAGCTGACTGGTTTGAGTCTCCCCTTGCAAGAGAAGACTAGGCACGGGTTTTATGCTTCTCAGGCACTAGGATTCATCTTTATATCTCCTGGATGGAAACTGGTGCAGACAGTACTCCAGAAAAAAATGATGCTTCCTGGAGGAGACTGTTCTCACCCATCAGTCAGGGAAACTCTGAGTAGGATCCAAGATGGGATCACTGTGACAGGAGCTGAAATGTGCTGACATGACTGTCTTCAGATATTGTGTCAGGTCTGAGATCCAAATTCACTGAAGAATACTGAAAATGAGTTCAGAAAGCTCTGTGGCCTGTTTCGTGTATGTCAGAGAGGATAGGATGAACAGTGAAGTTCATCTGTCCCTCAGAGTACTTCTCTGCTCAGATTTGGAAGTAAAAGGCTATGCTTTAAGGGACAGAGTGAAGCAGTACACACAGCTGGGAGGTGAAGTTATTTCAGTCATTGGGTTTTATGGTTTCTAACTTTTAACTGAGAGTGATTAATCGTCAGAGTGGTTACCGGATGTGGTAAATTCAGTCTTTAACCAAGGAAGCATTTTC
>NW_008617475.1:0-10689 GCF_000691845.1 Merops nubicus | reverse complement strand
CTTTGTTGTCTTGAAGTGGAGAAGTTTAGGGCTGAAGGAAGGCAATTGTGGCTGCAGAGGAACAAACAGCTGTCCTAATGACCTGTTTCCCTTTGTTTCTCTGATCCACTTTGTGGTGCTGCTTCAGCTCCGGTACAATGGACTGCTGGAGACAATCCGTATCCGAAGAGATGGTTTCTCCTGGAGACCTTCATTTGAGGAATTTGCTGAAAGGTTTGTTCAAACCTGAATGTTCCATATTAGATATTGTTAGGGAAGCAACCCCAGTAATCGGATATGGGCAGGGAGTGAAACAGCGTCTTTAAAGTTCACGTGCCTGAGATCATGGGGTTGTTTGCTGTGGGAGGCTGAGTGGGAAAAGCAGTGATTTATTGTTGTTTGCTCTGGGGGTCACATGGATCAGATCAGCACATCAAGGAAGTGGCTTTTACCATGCTGTTTTGGCTTGTTTTTCACAGATATGGAATTCTTTTAGTTAAACCAGACGTTTCCCTCACAAAAGAAAGGTAGGAAACCTTCTTTTGTTATGTGCAATCCTTTGTTCTCTCAGAGTTCTCGTGAGTTGCATAGCAAACTCAGTAAAAGGAACCAAGTGAGGGTGGGTTTTTGTGGTGATGGGGAACACATCCCTAGGCAAGGACAGTTATTGTTCGAAAAGCATTCGGTACAATGATGAATGAAATCTTTGTTGAATTGCTATGTCACAATTAAATTCAATTGCTATAAATCTGTACTAGCCCATCGAATGAGAACTGGCTCATGAGTACTCAACTTAGGGAGTCATGAAAATGGTCAGGTGTGTCCACTGAACTCAGTAGGACAGGGGCTCAACACAGTTGCCAGGTGCCTCTCCAGACTTTTTACCAATGACCTCATGGGAGGAGAAGAATGTAAAGACAATCTTGAGCAAGTAGCCAGCACTGAATGTCTCGCAGGCTAGAAAGGATGTTTTTGGTCTGAGAATTTTTTTTTTTTATGTGTACAGGCATAATATGTCCCCAGCACTTTGAGAAGCTGCCTGCTCCTTAGATAAATTCTCTCCAGCTCTATCCCTGTCAGCTTTTTACTTTCTACATCTAGGGTAACAACTCCACACCTCTTCTCCACTTTTCCAGTCCCTCCTTATCATGGTAACCGACAGTGAGAATGAAGCACATAGGGCAGCCAGCTGATTTTTTTTTTTCTTAATGTCTTTTAAGAAAAGTATTTTAATGTTCTTTCCTGGCAGTAGCTCTTCCAGCCTTCACAGAGCTTCCTTGAAGTTACAGATGATACTGAGTTAATAAGAATTGCGTACTGAATTGAGACCCAAGTCGGTAATCTCATGGATGAGACAAAGATGATGGTAGCCAGGCAGCACAGTGTGATTTCAGACACAAAAATCATAGGATGCTTTTGAGAAAGTGATGCCTTGCACGTATGTTCTAGCACAGCAGAATGTGGCTGAGACAGAAAGAAAACCACTTCTACTTTGCTATGCGAGATATTAGCAAAAAGTGCCACTGTGGTTCCACAGGATTTGCAGGTAGAGGGAGGAAGCTGTCTGTATGATGCAGCTAGAGTACTGCTTTTTGTTCCAAGTGGTGGTGAATCTTTGAGTGACCTGTTTTATCACTGGGGTCTGCAAAATGAAACTGAAGTTGGAAAACAGGCTTTCTCCCAAAAGTCTTGCTGTGGCAACCTTGCAACTTACATGCTCCAGAGAAGTTGGAAACATAATACGGAAAAACAGTTCTGAGCATAAAATAGGCTCTTTGGAATTGCCTCCAAGGGAGCTGAATGAAATCTGCCCCTGGGAATCCCTTTGATGTTCCTGAATGTGATCCTAGCTGTACCTCAAGGAGCACTACAGATTGACAGACAGTTACTGAATGTGATCGGGTGACAGGGGACAGAGAATGTGATCCAGAATCGTTAAGGCATTTTCTCCCCCTTTATGGGCTTAAAACCACTGGCTGCATGGTGTTCACTTTGGGTGGAAAATTATTTATTTCACTGTTTTCCTCTCTTTTAGCTGCTTGGAGATACTGCAAAGTACAGAGCTGACAGGCTGGATGTGTGGGTAGGTGTGGATCACTGTTGCCGGGAACGTTATATGCATGAACTGTTATCTGGTTCTCTTCAAGGAGAACTTTGTGACTGTAGGAAAGGCCTGTCCAAAGGATGGTTGGATGCAACTTCAGACAAACTTTTTCTCAGTGCTTCTTTCTCTCCTCAACTTCACAGAAAGTCACGACTTTTCTTTAAATATTGGCACCAGGAACAGCTGGCAAAGTGTGTGGAGCAACTGGAAAGAGCAGCAGCTGTCATACAGAAAGGTGAGCACGAGGGCAGGAGAGTCCCTCAACCCTGACCTCAGACCAGGGTAGGGAAGACCTTTTCTCCAGTCCCTGCTCCACCATTGCACCTCTGCAGATGACAGAAGGGCAGGGCAGGTGCCATCTTCATGTCAAGGCCTGGTGGAATCAGAGTGGTTATTGCAAATGCCCACCTCCTCAGTGCTCATCCTCACTCAGCCAGCCATTCAGACAGTGTGAGCCTTGGAGAGGGAAAGCATGTGCACAGGAGAACTGAGCTGAGCAGGATGGGCGTATTATTTGGCTGCATCCCAAGGTCTGGCTAACTGTCCTCTAGAGCAAGGGCTTCTTTGTGTGTGGTGTTGAACTAAGGGAGAGGAAAAAGAAGATAAATGAAGCAGATATCAGTCCTACATTCAGAGACAGGCAAAAGGGGATGAAGTTTTGATTTGGTGTGAGTTTTGTCTTTCCCTTCTAGGTAGCACCTGCTCTGGCAGCCTGTTTCTCCAGAGCAGGCACTGGGTAGTTTGGTACTTCCCTCTGCACAGGCTCCATGAGGACTGTGCAGTCAGGAGGAGGAGGAGGAGGCTGTCACCCTACCTGGTCCTTCTCTGTTGTACAACTCTTTTGTATGGGTTAAAGCATCTGAACAGCTTCCATCTATGCACCGCACAGTATGACAAACCTCAGGTTGTCACATGCTGTGCCTTGTTCTCATCCGTGGGGAAGATGTGTGGGTAGTGGGAAGTGAGAGAGCACAGGCTGCAGTTCATGTGCTTTAGTACCTGCTAGAGTAGGCAGGGAAATGCAACGACTGTAATGCTCCTGATGAACCACTGGCTTACACCATGACAGGTGTTCAGTGCCTTGGCGTTAGAGATGGGAGCTTAGATCTGTAATTTGATTTTTTTTAAATACAGGATCTGGCTGTTTACAGAGTAGATGACAGTTCTCAGGTGGTTTTGACTGCCTGCTTACAGTAGAATTTGCATTGCTCTTTATTAACGTGATTCAAGTGTTGAGGGTTCTGTACTGGGTGAAGGGATATCACGCAATGTGCTTCTCCCAGGGAACGACAAAGGCACAAACAGCACTTTTTAATAACCACAGCTTTTCTCTGAACAGTTTTCAGGGGATTCAGATGCAGGAAGATTTACCTAAAACTGGTGGCTGAGTTGAAAGCTCAGACACACCAGCTACAGGAGGAGGCGGAGAGAGAAAGAAGCCGGCAGCTGGCAATGGAATCAGAGGCCCAGAGTGAGTTACTCCCAGTCCCACTGCCCCCATTCCTGGCTGCTTGAAGTGCTGTAAGCTCTGGATGATGGTGATGGTGGCCTGCCCTCAGCTCTCCTGGGGCTATGGGCTCCATCAGTGCAGTGGGCAGGGAGGTGCTGATGTTTCTGCCATTTGGAAGCATGGATTTCTCTGTGGAGAGCAGAAGCAGTGTGGTGAAGGTTGTTTGCCTGGCTGTGGTGGGTGGAGGGCCAAGCTGTGCCTTTCCCACATACTCTGCACAGCAGAGTCTAACCCCTATCCTGTACACATGGAGGATGGATCTCATGGATCTCGGATACTAAGTTTTATCTACTTCTTCCTTCTCGTTGCAGAAAGGATCTCCTTTCCTGTCCCCAAGCCACGAAAGAAGCACCCTCAGCCTTGTCCCCATCATCCTGATAAGGCACCACAGCCACCAGTGCCACGGCCACGCAGCAAACTAACAGAGGTAGCAATACTGGCTCTGCCTGGGGCCCCTTAGCCAAGCGTGCTGATTACCCCCTCTCCTTCCATCTTCTGCATGCATATGTTCTCCTGCATGTGGTCCCAGAAGAAAGATGTCATTCTTGTTAGGAGAAGTGAGAGAGTCCTTTCCTACTGTGGTTAGCACAATCAGGACTTGTGAGGAACTGAAAGCAGTGTTTGATGGCTTGTGGCTGATCTCGTCTTAAGGAACCCAGGAATGGGATCACTACCAAACAAGCTATCCCAGGAAGTGGTTGAATCACCATCCCTGAGCATGTCTTAAAGTCAGGAAGATGTGGTTCTTAGGGACATGGTTTAGCAGTGGTCTTGGTAGAGTTAGTTTAATGGTTGGACTTGATGATCTTAAAGGTGTTTTCCAACCTCAATGATTCTATGATCCCCTCAAAGGTCCCCTGTCTTTGACCTTGCTTTCATGCCCACTTTCCCTCTCCCCACTTTCAGTTCACTCCTTTTGATAACTTCTTGGACCCTTCTGCACTTCATACTGTTTTGGGGACAGAGGAACAGGCTGGAGAAGAGGCAAAAATGAGGCAATTCAAGAGAGGGGCAACTCTCCGCTGGTTCAAGGAGACGCAGGCTGAGAAGGTCATGGAGGATGATGGGGCCTTTCCAAGCTGGCTGTACGGGATGATCAGCCGGAGGTGAGTACACTGGACACAGCAGCTGCAGGTTGGGCTGTGGCAGGCAGGCAGGAGCAGAATGGACTTGCCAGGATTTGCCTCCTTAAGTAATGGGAGTGACCTGCATAACCTTTCACTTCTAGGCAGTGAGCTTCAAACCCATAGGGGGAAGCTTGGAGCTTCCTGTCACAGGCTGTAAATGCTGAAACTTTACCCAGGTCCAGGGATAGCCTGTGGAAATGCTCAGGAACTAAGTCCCCTGTGGGTTTGTGGGTTCCTAAATAGAGATGCTGTGCAGGGAGGGGGGTTTTGGGAAGTACATGGAGAGGAACTACACAGATGGGTTTACCCTGTTGTAGACTATTTGCAGAGTCATGCTATGGAATGAAGATGGACTTTTGGTCTTGACTCATTATGACTGTTCTCATATCTCTCAGTTCAGATCAGGAGGAGGCTTTAGTTTACAGCAGAAGACAGAATTCAGTGTACGTCTATTTTAAAAATTATTAAGAGGGACTTTTGTGAGTCCCCAGTAGCAAGATTCCCCCAAAGCCACCAGGTACAGGAAGAGGAAGGTTTTTTTGGTCAATACCTCTGCCCATCTAAAGGAAGTTGCACCACAGGTGGAATTTGTATCCCTTTAGGCTCAGAGAGTTAGGGTTAGGGCCCTAACTTTTACAAAGCCCTACTTTCTTAGAGAGTTTTTTTCCAAGTTTGTGAACTTTTTTTGGGAAAATTTATTTAAATGCTTGAAATTTTGCTACAGGGTATGCCTCACAATTCACTCTCTTGGCTGAGCCAAGCACTATTTTCCAAGCAGTGTGATAATCAGACAAGTGCTGATTGTGCCAGTGATCAGATGGGAGCAAGACAGTGCCTACCTGCAGGGTTAGCAGATGGACTTCAGAATTTCTGGCTACAGTCTCCACTGTGTGCAAATTAATCTCTGGTGTTGCATGCTTCCTAACTGCCAGCATCCCTTATTTGGTAGGACTTGTGTGTGGGCTTTGCTGCCAAGTGTGCCTGTCATTTGAACACACTTCCCATCTTGTTGCAGTTTGTAACTTCTTTCTGTTAATGCTGCAAGTCTCCTTCAGCCTTTCCAGATCACAAGTTCCTGGGTTTTGTCAGCTTATCAATGTGAACATTACTCAGAAACATCACACAGCATGTTAGCTTAGTGAAGGACACTACAGTAGCTGACAACTCCTTGGTAGCTGCATTTTTTTTTCTTTTTTTTTTAAAGATAATTAGCAAGGACCCCATCTGCATAAATGCTTTTGTCCACGGACCCAAGAATATAGGAGAGGAACTAGTGCCTGGAAGACAAAACTGCATTCCAATAGAGGGTAGCTGTGAGCACATCACAATGAAGGACATAGCAGGTCCTTCTCAAAGACACTGAAAGTTAGATACTTTCAAAGTGGTGCTTCCTGTTGCTGGTTTTCAGTCTCCATACAGCAGTGTAAGCTCAGCGTCATGTAACAGAGCACCCAGAGCAACCCCAAACAGCACTGGTGATCTGCAGTGAGCTTTAGCCTGGAGCATGGCACACAACAAGCACAAAGCAGTGCTTTGTTGGGCAGAGAGGGGCAAGACCTCCTTCCAGCAGGAAGTTTAGAGAGCCAGCATCGTGTAACCCAAGCTGGCGTTTTTCCAAGGCACTGGGCTTACCTTGTGCTGAGCACGACTACCCAACAGCATTCTGACTTCTTCCATCAGCCCTGGAGAGAAGGAAACACATATGTGCACAGCTTTAAGTGTTCTGTGCTGGAAGGCAGCTGTTGATATTGTACTAGTTGGACTGCTGGAACAGGTTTGGAGCAGCTCTGTTTCAAGAAGCTCTGGCTGAGGGTATTGTGCCTCCTTAGCCTGCTAATGCCTCCTTGGTCCAGCAAGCCTGAGCCTGGAAACCGCTAGCTAGGAACAAATAGGACAGATGCTGACCTCCCTCTGGACTGGGAGCACAGTCTTAGGAAGAACTTCTTCAGTACAGGAGTGGCGAGACTCTGGAATAGGTTACTCAGAGAGGTTGTGGATGCCCCCTCCCTGGAGATGTTCAAGGCCAAGCTGGATGGGGCCTTGAGTAACCTCGTCTAGCCAAGAGGCATCCCTGCCCGTGGCAAGGAGGTTGGATCAGGTGATCTGTAGGGCCTTCCAACCTAAGCCATTTTGTGATTCTATGTGAGATAGGATGGGAATCCCAGCACAAAGGCAGCTGCTTACTGTCCACTGAAAATCTCCCTCCTGTTTGCAGGGAAGCTGAAAACTTGCTGACTGACAAGCCTTTGGGTTCCTTCCTTGTTCGGATCAGCCAGAGCCAACCAGGCTACACCTTGTCATACAGGTAAGGTAATGAACCTTGCAGAGAAGTCTCCGATGTGGCATTATTAGTCTGTACAAGTCCCTGAAAGGAGGTTATAGCAAGGTGGGGGTCAGTCTCTTCTCCCAAGTAATAAGCAATACGGCAGGAGGAAATGGACTCAAATTGTGCCAGGGGAGGTTTAGGTTGTATATTAGGAAAAATTTCCTCACTAGAAGGGTTGTCAAGCACTGGAACAGGCTGCCCAGGAAACTGGTGGAGTCACCATCCCTGGAGGCTTTTAAAAGTCATATGGACGTGGTACTGAGGGACATGGATTAGTGGTGGACTTGACAGTGCTGAGTTAATGGTTGGACCTGTTGGCCTTAAAGATCTTTTCCAATGTAAACAGTTCTATGATTCTGTGAAACTGAGCTATGCACAGCTGGATGAGTTAACCTCCTCCACAGAATAGTCCAGTGAGGATGATGCTCAGCCTCTCCTGTTGTGGGTGCCTCTGACAGTGTGGAGTAGCAGACAGGACACTGTGGAGTCTGTCTCTTGCCAAAAGCTGCATCTGTTTGTGAGTGGGGTGCTGCAGCTTCAAGGGTGCGAGTCCTGCTTAGGCTGTGCTGTGCTATATGGCTGACAGGGCAAACCAGATTGGAAGAAGCACTGACTGGAGCAGAGGAGATGAGTCTAGAGGAGGGCCTGGACAGAGACAATCAGAGTGCTACAAGGGCAGGGTCTTTGTACTGCCTAAGGCAAGGGGTGGCTTTTTTGAATGGTATGCAGTACAGTCTGCTGAGTCTGGATCCAGCTGCCAGGGCTCTCCTGTCGCTAGCTCTGGGGAGATTGCTGCTCCTCCAGCATCTACAAATAAAGCGTGTGACGCTCCAGCATAGTGCATCTCCTGCGTCTTCGTGGTATTGGTTACTGTGGCTTCTGATCATACCTCTTTTCTTGAGACAACAAATGCAGAAAGCAATGACTGGGTCCTGGGGAGATGCTGTGGCCCCATACCACGAATGTTTCTGTCTTTCTGTCTCCCCAGGGGCAAAGACCGCTGCAGACACTACATGATCCAGACGCAGCCCAATGCGCGCTATGTCATCCTGGGGGAAGACAGGGTCCATGCCTCACTCACCGCCTTGGTTCGGTACCACCAGACTGTGGGCATCAAGCCCTTCATGGAGACACTGACTGTTCCCTGTGGGCAGGTGGGTGTCGGGGAACTGCAGCCAGAAAAGGGGATGGGGCACGGACTCTGCCCGAGTGAATAGAGTCACTGCAGCAGCATGTCTCTTCTGTGTTCCCATTGGGGATGTCCCATTCTGGCCTACAGCTTGTCCTCTGCTGCAAGCACTGGGAAATGCTACTAGCCTGGCAATGGGGGGAGTCCTGGGGTGGGAGAGAAGCCCTGGCAGGTGGATGACATTCCGCGTCCCCCTGAATGTTAGCAGTGGGCACAGATGTGTGTTTCGCTGTGTTATGCTTTTGGGGGGCGTGGAGGGTCTGCAAGCCACTACTGAATTGACTCTTCCCTCCCTCAGAAAAGCAGTGAGCGTTTGGATTACAAAGATCTGGAATGCCTCACGCTGGGTCTGCCAGCAGGTGAGGGGGAGACCCCTCCAGAGGAAGGCCTGGAAGGGCACAGCTGCTCCACCAGCAAACTTGCTCTGCAGTCAGGAGCAGCTGCAGTTCTCAGACACGTGTGGTTCAAGAGGAGCAAGAATTGCCAGAACCAACAGAGCCTGGACAAGAGTAGGACAAAGCCAGGCTCAAGCAAGAAGGGAGGCAGCCAACGAGCCTTGCCTCGCCTCCACTCTTCCATACGCCTGGCAGTGCAGGAAATCCAGCAGGTGAGCACGAGCATATCTTCTGCCAAGCCTTGCCACCCACAACCACGTGGTGAGACTTGTGGAGCAGCCCTGCCCAGGGGTAGGAGAGAGGCGGCTCCCACAAGTAACGCTTGCTTCCCAAGCTGCTGGATCATGGCTTTTATTTGGTGGTGTTGGGTCAAGGCTGTGTTCGTTGGAAATGCTGGGCTGGAGGGGATGCTGGGAGAGGCTCATTGAGGTGCCCAAAGAAATGTCTGCAACAGAAAGGGCCTATGACTTGGCCAGTGTCCCCCTCACTGCTCCCCTAATGCTGCCTCTCTGCTTTTCACTGCAGTTCTCTTCCAGTTCCTTGAATGGAGGCATTCTGTCAAACTCTCAGCACTGACTGATGATGTAGAGCCTTGGTGACACGGTAAGAGGAGACAGCACACAGGAGGGCAAACAGCAATTGCAGCTTCCCCAAGAAATGAAGGAGCCAAAAGGGCTCCTCCATTCCTGTTCCACCTGGAGCGTCTCTTGGCCACCAGGAGCCTAGAAATAGAGCAGGAAAAACAGATGGCAGTGGCCAGCTTCTATTTCAGGCCCACAAAAAGACGGGGAAAAATGGGAAGGATTAGCATAAGGCTGGGTTCTTAGCAGCTGTGGTGCACAGGGTGCTTGCAGTACAATAACAAGGCTGCTGGAGGGAGCTCACAGTTTGTTAGAAGCCTAGGGCTGGAAGGACAAGGACTATCAGAAAGCATATCTGCATGCTACAGTAGCCACCTGCAGTGGTTTAGTGTTGTGGAGAGGGGCATGTATTAGGAGTGGGTGGTGGGCAAAGAGCTCTGGTGGGTAGCCGTGCCATGGCAATGGGCCAAAGGCAAGGCCAAGAACATAAGAAAAAAAGCAGCAGTCTGTGAGGACTTTAAACAAGGTCTCAGCAGCTGGAAACACAACTGGTTACTGAGGCTGTAATATCCTGGGCAGGCTATGGGAGTCTATAGAGCACGCCAGTAAGGGCCTGCTGACAAAGCTGGCTATGTCCAAATTGTCTGAAGCATCTAGTGGATGAGCAGCTCCTCCCCCATGCAGCCAGTGGGTAGATCCCTGTCCCATTCTTGCTGAAGGCAGGAGGAAGCAGCAGTGGTGCTGTTGTACACCTCTGGGAAAATCTAGATTTATGTCAGCTGGGACTGGAGAAGGATCAGAAGACCATGTTGTTGGCTGCATACCCACTATGGTGCTTGCACTGGGATTGCTGAGTTCCCTGCGTGGTTCTGCTCTCAGGAATTCATGTTAGAGCAAAGCTTTTTATCTGAGGCCTGTCTTGTCTTCCTCTTGATGGCTGAGAAAGTCCTCTCCCTGAAGTGTTTGACTCCATTGCTTCATTCCCATGCATATGTATTGAGGTACCCAGGGGATGTGTCTGAGGTTAGCCCAAAGAAAGACAAAACATGAGGGATCCACACAGATAACTGCAAGTGTGGTATATTGGGATTGCTGAAATGGAGCCCTCCTTTTATGTCCTCCACTGAGCTGTGTTTCTTGACTTGCAGGTTGAAGTGGCTCAGCTCATGCTACTTTGCACGGAGGATAGAGGGATTTCAACGTACTGGAACATGCTACTTTTTACGTATTTTATAAATTTTAAAATAAATCTTTTTTAATTCAAGTTCTTTGTAAAAGGAGAAGCTCAGTGTTTTCTTTGTTTCTGTTACCTGCAGTCAGTTCAGCTAATGCCTCCAAGGGTAGACACAGGAGCATGCTGTCTCAGTGGAGAAGCTGAAGGCTCCTGGTGTACAACTGCTGCCCGTAAGAGTGTTCTGCTCCCATGCCACCCTGCTCTCCTGGTCTGTGCTGCGGGAGAGCTGCACCGAGCTCTGTCT
>NW_008617474.1:0-4117 GCF_000691845.1 Merops nubicus | reverse complement strand
CATCAACCCGGAGCTGTCTGCCCCTCAACTTCCACCCCACTCCTCACCCAGCGCGTCCGCCCAGAGCCAGGTCAGACGGTTGCACTCTCACACAATAAGAGTGCAAGAAGGTTGTGTGGCTCGCCCTTAAAAATAGCTCTTATTATAGCAAATATCTAACCACACTTGAAAAAGAGTAGGTTTTATTACAAACTTTTTATACAAATTATAAATACAGCTTTCAAACAAAATGGCTTTTGGCAATCAAACAAGCCAGTAAAGACTGACACTGTACCTGTTACATGGGCAAAAACCCAACACAAGTAAAAAAAAAAGTCCTTTCCTATGTAGGAAACAGTTACTCTGTAGTCCTTTCAGGAGAACATCAGTTACTTTTTAAATGTGAGAGAGTATTTGTTAATTTAAACGAAAGCCACATTCATAAGTACACAGCATTCCTCTCATATTCTGCCATAAAAAACACCAATCCAAAAGCCTTCACTCTTGTCAAGTGCCAGATGTAATACTAAAATAAAGTGTTCCTGCTGTATTACATAGGATTCAATTTTTTCCTTGCCAGTTTTAATGGAAAACATTACAGACTAACCAGCTAGTCTGCACTTATTGAAGTTATTTTAAATAAAAAGGGGGCCTTTTTATTCATAACTGAAGAGATCATCAACTGAAAAAAATATCACAAAGACAGTACAGTCAAAGGACTATGCATACATGTGAGTGAACATGCAGTGTAATTAGCTTTTAAAAAAAAAGTGGGTTCTGAGCCATCTTGAAAATGTTGGCTCATTTATTTTGAAACTGTTGCTGTTCCTGCCCAAAAATTGCTAGCAAGAGCTAGCAAGAAGTCCCTGAATAACAGTACTAAATTCTGATCCTATATACTACAAATGGTCACTCTTACCTCTGCACCAACATACAAAAAGAATCAGAGCTTTCTTGTCTTTGAAAATAACTTGGAGGTTTGAAACTTCAATGGCCATTAGCACCTTCAGCTTCACACTGTGTCTCTCTTAACAGGCTGTAACTTCTGGTTCCTCTCACAGTTACAAATTAGGATTTAAACCAGCACAGGTTACATGGTAATACAGTGACTTCTTAATTACAGGGCAGTGTAGAAGACATACAATTTAAATATTTTCCCTTAAGAAACAAGTGGTAACACTGCACATAGTTGTCTTTCATATCCAATAAAAAGTGCCATTAATTTTTCAAGTATGTTCCATTTCATGGAATTACTAGAGGAGGTAGCGATGTATTTACATGATGTCATCACACAGCTAACTTTAATTTCTTCTTCTTAGCTTTCATGACAGGTGGCAATGATATTTTGAAAGCAGTCCTGAAAAAAAAACACATAAAAAGGAACTGTCAGATACACTGAGCCTATTTCCACACCCACCCTTGAAACAAGAAGAAAAACACTTACTCGCATGTACTACAAATAGGACTGAAGTTGCAGAATACTGGAAAACAAAAGAATTTTCTTTCACTAAAACAGTTCACTTGAATGTAAGAAATCACCCTTACATATTTCTAAACTTACTTGACAAGCACACAGAGCACACATAACCAATTTCAATGAGGTTTCGATGACAGAAGCACGCAGCTCTGTAGTCAACATGTATAGGAGGTGGAAGGACAAGCTGTGATCTTTGCTCCTGATCAGGCAGAAATACCCACTGCAGGAACAGAGAAGAAATATTTTGCAAATTGGAATGGTGCTGCTCTGTTGCAGGTCTCACATCTGACAAGAAAAACACCAAAGCATTTTTTTTAAATGACTCACCAACAAATACTGCAGGAGGGATGGCATGTGGGGCACTTTCAAATATATGCCACCTGTAATGTCACAAGCCTGGAAAGCAGAGAGCATGATCAGATCATTATATTTTAAGAGATTAACAGGATATGTTCAATATCCACATACTGCAGAAGGCCTGTATGCTGGAACTGTCAGAGCCACTGAACAGATTTCCACACCCACTCTTGAAACAGGAAAGAGAAGAGCTTAAGAACATGTCAAACTGTCTAGCATCAAGTGTCTCTGAATAAATATAAACAGCAAATAAGAGTAGGAAGTCTGTACCTGTTGTAGAAGACCCGAATCAGAGTCCAAGATACAGGCATCAATCAAAACACTCTGCAAGAAAAGAAGTGAAACACATGAAAAGCAAATTCAGTGAGGAGCAGTGTGACCTCCCCAGCAGTGCTGTCATGACCCATTTCCACTACAAATGCACTCCATATATGAATGCACGTGCTTTTACAGCAGGATCACCACAGCCATAGGGCAGTTCTCTTGCTTGATCAGACCACGATCACAAATAAAATAAATTTTGTCATCTTTGCACATTAATGGAATATAATATATATGAAAAAAACACCAGCTTCACCTGTTTCTGTGCTGCAAAGATCACATTCATGAAATTCATATATTGCAATGCACTGTCTTCTGCTGCTTTTATGACCTAAATAAAACAATTTAAACTTGTCAGGCGACATAATATCACTGAATTTCACAACTAAAAGAAAACTGACAGCAAAAGTTCTTACCAAAATCCTTGATTTCATTTCTTGATTGGCTAAGTATCAAAAAGAGAAAGAAACGCGTGAGGACATTGCTTCTATTGCCTGTTGTTTACCCTTTTATTTCTGTAGGATCTAACATCTCAGTTTGATATGTAACCTCTAAGATGTCAGCTCTAACACCTCAGTTAAAACAGGCACATAAAGCAGTTTTACAGTCCCAGTGACAAGCACCTGGACTATGGCAGACTCGTTACAAAAGCAGACCTGCTCCATTTATTGTCCAGGAGCAGTTAGATGTTGATCAGGAAATAAATGTTCACAGCTGTTCACTACCAACTCACTTTCCTGATCATAGAAGTGACAAGAAGAAGACCAAAACTGAGTAAGAAACCCATCTGTGATCACAGCTCTGCAGGTGGTCCCTTTTCAAGAGGATTTGTGCATTTTGTGACTTTCAAAAAGTTCTTCTCAACCTCCAGTTGTTCTCAGGAGAATCTGGTTTCAGTTTTGTTTTACTTGCAACAGAAAATCAGAGTAAGAATACAGACTAATGATCCAGTGCTTTACTTCTAATCGTCACCCAGACCTAGTTTAAACTGGGCAACTTCAAATGATCAGGATAAACCTATACCTATTCCTGCCAATTTTGGAAATGGGGGTGTATCAAAACACATGCATATTTGTTTGTGCATACATAAGCATTTATATCTGTTAATACAATTCAAATATTTATGTAAGTATTCAAAACAGGAGAAGAGGAGTTACCTTTTACCTGTTTGCTCATCTTATTGATATCTGCATTAGCTGGCATCAAGGAACCTACATTCTGTTCTTGGGAATAACTCCAGGACCCACACCACACACTCACTACCTTAACCAACACACACTTTAATAAGCATCACCCACGGGTATTAGGCAAATGTTTCAGTTTTGAGTATTATTATAGAACAGGAAGAATAAAACTTATTATTATGAGAGATAGTCTTAAAAATACATAAAGGTGTTGAAGATTCTGTGACCAAAAGGATACAACAAAGTGCTTTAGCAAGTGATCCTGCTAACAGAGTTTCTGTCTGTTCACCCCTCATCTCAGCTGCAACACAACAAAAGTTGCAAAGTTACTTTTGTACATAAACCCAGTTGCTGAACCTCCCCATAACAGATACTGCAAGCTGTATCTTTGGCAAACAGTCTTAATGCAGAGGCCCAAATCATATAAATTCATCTACTTTAAACATAAAACTCAGATGATCAAAATAAGGGAAATTCCTACAACTCCTTGAAGAGTGCAAGTGATTTGCAGTTCTGCACATTAAGCCTAGAATTTTCTTTTCCTTACTTTTTGTCATGAGGTCTTTAATTTCTTCTGCAATTGCATCGTTTATTGCTGTTAACAATTCATATTTTCCATCCTTGCTGCCAGAGCAATTAGATTCCATGGAACTACCACCATCTCCAAGGAGATCTGCAAAAGCCCATCTCTTCCCAGGGTACAAGAAACGGCTGAAACAGAGGAAAACCAAAGTATTAATGTTTTAACCTTCTAAGAAAAAAAAGTCATAAACTAACCAGCTGTAAACAGCAATACTCT
>NW_008617473.1:0-311 GCF_000691845.1 Merops nubicus | reverse complement strand
CTCGGGTCCTGCTTCTCCACGTTCCTTTGGGTGCTTTTTCTGTTTGCTGCTTCCTCCCAACACCCCTTTTTTAATATTTTTTTTTTAATTTTCTTTTTTGTTTTGGTGGCGCTGAGCTTGTCTCTATTATTTTGATTCTTTTCATTTTGTCTCTTGTTATGTTTTATTATCAGGTTACACCCCTTTTTTAATATTTTTTTTTTAATTTTCTTTTTTGTTTTGGTGGCGCTGAGCTTGTCTCTATTATTTTGATTCTTTTCATTTTGTCTCTTGTTATGTTTTATTATCAGGTTCATGGGAGACTGTAACAA
>NW_008617472.1:618-822 GCF_000691845.1 Merops nubicus | reverse complement strand
TGTGGGGCTGGGGGTTCAGGGCTCCCCTGTCCTAGGCGTGCACCCCAAAAACCTGGGCTGGAGGTTTCCTGGGGATGGCACCGGGTGCCCTGTGCAGGGTCACCAGAGGGTGTGGGACAAAGCTAAGGTCTTGGGTGGGGAGCAGGGACCGGGTGTGGGGGCTGGAGCTGAGTGCAGCCCTTGGCCCAGTACCACCGGCAGCCT
>NW_008617472.1:0-468 GCF_000691845.1 Merops nubicus | reverse complement strand
GCAATGCCACGCGTGGGTGGGCACACGTGGGGGTCCCACGGGGAGGTGGGGGGTGTGCAGCCTGCACCTCGGTGCGTGGAATTGGGTGTGCAGAGAGCGTGATCCTGGCACGTAGTGTGGGGCACTCCTGTGTGCAAGATCCCACCCATGTGATCCCGTGTGTGGCATGCACTGTGGTCTGTGTGATTTGGGGGGGTTGTGAGCCCATGTGCAAGGAGGCTGGAGTGGGGTGGGTGCTGGTCTTCTCTCCCAGGTAACTAGGCTCAAGTTGTGCCAGGGGAGGTTTCGATTGGCTACCAGGAAGGATTTATATCCTCACAGAGCGGTGAGGCTGCCCAGGGAGGTGCTGGCGTCACCGTGCCTCGAGGGCTTCAAAAACCCTGTGGCTGTGGCACTTGGGGACACGGGCTGAGTGGCCGGGGTCGCGCTGGGTTGATGGCAGACCCGATGATCTCGGAGGTCGTTTCC
>NW_008617471.1:967-1169 GCF_000691845.1 Merops nubicus | reverse complement strand
AATCGAAGGCATTTGATTTCAGTAAGTTCAAGGGGACAGCTAACTTCCCGAGCGACGGAGGCACATCTTGCAGTGATTACGGTGCATAAGTAATTCTACCCAAATAAATCGTGACTCGAGGTACGCTACAGAGGGGACTTAGTGAATACAGGGTGCCCTGGTGTGGGTAAGGGTGTCCTTCGGAAATCGTATGGTGGAGGAA
>NW_008617471.1:0-860 GCF_000691845.1 Merops nubicus | reverse complement strand
GGTCCAGAACCGGCAGTCCCCGTCCCGCCGCGGGTGCCCGCCGCCGGGCTCGGAAAGCGGTTCCGGACGGGGTTTATGTCTTTATTTGTTTGTTACACTTAAAAGTGAACGGTGGAGGGAGGGGGAGGGGGAATTACCGGGTTCCTAAACACCTTTGCTGTGCACGCTGCGAGTTATTTGTTTAAGCCTAACACAACACAAACGAGACATAAACACACACGCACATTTTTTAAAAAAGGGCTCCAGATGTGCCCTTTTAAAAAAAGACTCTAAGTAAGGGAAAGGGAAGGAAAAAAGGGAGGGGGAACAAGACATCTGGACAGCAGCAGCAGAATCTGAACAAAAGTGAGTGCTGCTCACTCGCCTTACCTGTGAAGTGGTGCTGTAGGGGTATCCGAACTGAGAGAAGGACATAGTCGCTCCTTATTTTTGGACCATAGGCAATATTTTCCCCCCAAGCTCGATTGTAACTAAACCCTGCTTCAAGATGCACCTTGTCACACACACATTTCCACGTATGGCGCTTTTTTTTTTAATTTTTTTTTTCCCCCCTCAATTATGGATGATTGCACTTAAGAAAAGCAGCCAGACATCTGAGGCGAGGGATGGGGGTTGGTGCCTGGATTAAAAAAAAATAGGCTACCCCCCGCTTCCCATCGCTCTTAATAGATATGTTTTTATAGAGAGAGTTTAAAAAGCCACCCCACATGTATAGAGAGTTTAGGTGCAAAAGGGCTTTTTCATAGAGGGGGGGAAAGTCACGTAGGGCTTGCAAGATAGGGAGCTTGCTTGTTGTATTATTTTCTGCTCTATAGGTCTTTAGCGTGCATCGGTGGGCGAGGAGCGGGGTGACGTCACGG
>NW_008617470.1:712-28987 GCF_000691845.1 Merops nubicus | reverse complement strand
GGGGGGCTAAAGGCTGCGGGAGAGGGGACGGGTCAAGGCTTCTCGCAAAGTCAGGCTTTAACCTCTCTCTCTTAATCATTAACAGTTGCTCTTGGATTGCGTGTCGTGATTTGGACCTTCTCCTCTTTAGCGGCAGTGGATGTCCTTGAGCTTCGCATCTCAAATATTTAATGTATGCTGTCGGCACTCAAACCTGCGTGCCGTAGGTCTCCCTGGGGCGCTAGTTAGGTACCGGGTATCTCAGGGCAGCGTTTGTGGGGAGCAGCACCTGGCAACTTGGTGTGAATCCCTGGATGCGAAGGTGTAGAGGAAAAAATTGTCTCTTAACATCGTGCGGGCTTGCAGGAGAGGATCTTGGGCTTCCTCCTGTTCCGTTACGTGCTTGCTGAGTCACAGGGCAAGGCTGTGACTTTGAGCCTGGCAGGAAGTAGTGAAGTTTGTCATCCAAACCCACAGATCGAGGCAATGCAGTTTCAGGCCTCCATCTTATTTAACAGTGAGAGAGAAAGTAGTTCAACTTGCCTGTGACCTACACCCCCCTAGGCATCATTTAAAACATCTTGCATTGTGTTTGAGAGCACAGAGGTGAATTGATACCACGTAGACTGCAGGGGAATAAGGTTGGAAGGTGCCCTTGTTAAATATTTGTCCAGCTTTTGGGAGTGCTTCAACAGTGGAGTTGATAGGTTAGGATCTAATACAGTGAGGTCCAAGGTCTAATGAGGAGTAAGCTTTTTTCAGAGTGGTGATGGTATGAGACTTGCACTCTTAAAGGACCTTTAAGTGTCACACGAAGCTTCCACCGATAGCTGTGTTGCAGTTCAGTAATAAGACAATAACTGGGATAGTTATTTCTATGGCTCCAGGATCTCCATTCCATTCAGATGCTCACTCTTAACACTGCCTTCAGAGAACTGTGGCTGTAAATAGCTCACAGATAGAGCTTCTGGTGATAAAGTTGTCTGTGAACAGATCCTCTGAAAATTATTATGAGTTGGAGGAGGCCACGTTGGTGTTGGGAGTGCTGCGTTCCCTGTGTAGAGCACAGGATCAGATGGGGAGTAAGTGGTGATTTCTCAGACTTGAGTTGATAGTGAAGCTAATTCTGTGAGCTGGCAGTGGTGCAGTGGGCTGTAACTTAGCCTTGGAGTAGGTGGTAACGGATGGTCCTGGGAGGGGCAGGAGAGCTCGTGTGATTCCTCCCTCCTAAAGGGAGACAGTGACCTTTCCAGCAGATTAGAGTACAAAAAAGGATTTAAGGCCATGCAATCATGAAATACCACTGTGGTATCTCTGTGTTTGGCTTGCTCCATCAGGGAGTACAAAGGTCTGGAGCAGGCAGTGCTACTGATGAGCTCTCCTGGGTTCAGTTAGTGCTTCCACAGCTAGAGCTAGACCTGTGTGGGCTGGCCCTTGCCTCCTAGATGAGCTCACTGAACTGACTGAGGCAGAATACATAAAGCTCAGCTTGAGATGAGCATCATAGCATCAGATTTTTACCCAGGAATAGCTCGGTGGTTTCAGTTTGTTAAACAAAGAAGTGGGGTGGTTTGCAACATGAGCCAAAAATCACCCAAAACATGGTGTGAGGAATTTCTGGAATGGTGCAGTCCTGTGAAATGCCCTCTTCTAAAGAAAAGGGAGGGTCATTTGTCAAGGGCTCTTGAGTAATGTCAGACCTGGCACATTCCCAGTGGAAGCTCTTGCAGTGTCTATTCCTAAAGTGCCACCTTCTTTGTGAAGCTGAACAAACAGTTCTTGCACTGCACTAACACTTCCTGTGAGCTGGCTGTGCTTTCAAAGAATAAGGCACCCAATGTTTTCTGGTGAAGGCACGGCTCTGAAAATGAAAGCACAGCAGAGCAGGTGCCAGCCTAAGAAGCCCTGAAAGCCCTTTTGAGATGCTGGGATTCCTCCTATCAGCCACTGCTCAGGCCTTGTGCAGGGAGAGATGCGTTGGCGTGGACAGGGCTGATAACTGGGGAGTTGCAGGGATTTATTTCTAGCTTACATCTTCACTGATTAAGTAGTGGCAACATGAAGGGCAGCTTGGACTAAGTTGTTTTGCTTCTTGGGTTGGTCATATCTCCTGCAATGTGTCTTACTGTAAAGCAGACACTTTCTAGAACCTTGGAGCTGCCTTATATGGTGTGCTGCTTAGGGGCAGGACAGCTGGGAGGGACACTGGAGAGCCAAGGGGACAAACCAAATGGCTACCCATGTTTTTAACCTGGGGAGGGGAAGAATTTGCTGTGGAGGAAAAATGAAGGTGTGAAGTTAACACACACACACTCTACAAGCAGCAGTATTTCTAACATCTTGATTTCTTTATTTTGCAGTAACTGTGGAGAGGTTCCTGACCATTTCTGTAAACAGGGTTACCACCCCCACTGGCTTGCCAAAAAGCCAGATTCCAGAGAGTTCTGCTTCTGAGGCTGAGCTTTCTGCTCTGCAGATGGGCTGCCTTTGGTGCCAGTCAGTGGCTTACAGGCATTTGTGTGATTTGATTTTTAAAACATAGCTGAGCTTACATAAGACATTCCTTACTGCAGTTTTTTTTAAGGAAAAGTGTGTAGATACGTAAGAAGGAGAGGAAGAAGGAAGTATTCAAAAGGTTGTGGTGATTTTTCTTCCTTTTAAGAGGAAAAGCTATTCCTGTAAGTACTCGAGACAGGGTGGAGCTGTTAATGCAAGCTCTTAATTAGAGCTGTAGCTGTTTCTATTTCAAGATGGGTTACATTTAGCTCTGATCAGCTGCTGTGCATGGGGAGAACTGTTGCACTTCAGTCTTCTATCAAGAAGAATTCTGACTGGTAGCAGAGATTTCCTATATTGGGATTGCTTGGCTGACTTTACATGGCAAGTTGACACATTCCTCTAGATCTCTGTGGAAACAAGGCTTCTGGTTTTAGACTGTGCCTCCCACCTAGGGTGAGATTTCTGTCCTCTCAACATAAAACTCTTAACTCTCACTTCTGACTTCTCTAAGTAGAGAAGTTTTCCCAGTTGAAATAGAATGAGGTGATGTTTTTGAACTGTTCTTATGACTGCAGGTGCTAGTACAGGGTACAAATGTGAAGCTGACAACTAGCAGCAGCTGCATGCTGAGAGGAGGGCAAGGCTTGTGGGGTGTCTGAGAGGGTTTTGGGGCCCCTGGCACCCTTGGGCTGTGTGGGAGAGGGACCTGGCAGCAGGTCTCATGAGAGGCAGGTGAGTTGGGTGATGCTGGCTGTGCCTCTGGCCAGTTCAGGCTGCTGGAAGTCCTTGGGGAGCACCAGCAGGGAGAGGTGTCAGCAGTTTGTGTGGTGGTTCTCTTGGGAAAGGTGTGCTGGTGATTTGGCTCCTGCCTGCTCTGCTGAACTGGAAATGGTGACCTGATGAAAGAAAGTGGGGCCCACATGCTGGAACTGCAAGGCTGTGGCTGAATCCCAAACTGAAGTGCTGCAGCTTACCTGTGCTGATGTCTCCACTCAAGCAGTCCTCCCAAGGACTGGAATAGTCCAGCCCTGAGGTTGCATGGAGCTTCAGCATCTGCAAGTCCTGCTGGAACACCAAGGCAGCATTGATGTCATAGCTGCAAGTGCAGCTGTGGGAGGAAAAACTCAGCCAGGATCCAGAAAAAGCAAACCATGCCAAGCTGATCTGACCACCCACCAGTGCTAGAACTAGTGCCACCAGAAAGGCATGTAGGGCATTAACAAAACAGCCCTTACTGGGAGGTGCTGAAGCACTTGTTGGCCATTCAGACAGTTTTTCTAGAGGAGCTTGCTGCCTGACTGGAGTTTGCCTGTTTGACACCACCAAGAAGCTGCCCAGCTTGGTGAACCTTAAATGACCATCTGCTCCTGCTATTCTGTGTAGAGCCAATGGTCCTGCAAGGAGGACCAACCTTTGATAAGCTGGGTCTTCTGGGAGGTGATGGGATTCACTTGACCAAGTGGGGCAAGAGCTGGCCAGGTTTATAAGGAGAGCTTTAACCTAGATGTGGTGGTGGGGAAGAGATGGATTTTTGTGTAACAAAGAGCTGGGCCTGCTGATATATCACAAACCACCAGGGATCAGTTGTGAAATGACTCAGGGGAGTTCAGGCTTGTTCTAAAAAGCTGCCAGGATCAGCAGCCCAGCTGAGGTGTCTATAGCAGTGCACACAGCATGGGTAACCAAAGGGGGAGGTGGGACCCCTGGGCACCTTGGAAGCTGTGCTCTGATTGCATCACTGGAACTTGGTGGGGTGAATCACACAACTGGAGTGCTGCAGTTGGTGGCTGTAGATGGTTCAGGAGGGACAAGCAAGGAAGGAGAGGTGTGGAGTTCCTCTTTATAAGATTAAAAAATTGATTTTACAGAGCTGCTTTGAAGAATATTGCTGAACAGGTTGAAACTGAAGGTGGGTAGGTCTAGTTTAGATGTAAGGAAGATGATTCTGTGATGAGACTGGAAGAGGTTACCCAGAGTTGTGGGTGCCCCATGACTGGGGGTGTTCAAAGTCAGGCTGGATGGTGCTTTGAGCAACCTGATCTAGTGACAGATGTCCCTGCTCACGGCAGAGGTGTTGACCCAGATGATCTTTGAAGGTCCCTTTGAGCTCAAAGCATTCTATGACTAATGTTAAACTCTTTTTTTCAGGTATTAAAGATGTCCATTCTCAAGATCCATGCCCGTGAAATCTTTGACTCCCGTGGGAATCCCACTGTTGAGGTAGACCTCTATACCAACAAAGGTGAGTCTGTCCTTGTGCCTGGCAGCTCTGGAGAGGCAGCCAGAAGAATACAAACCCTCCTATTCTAGCAGTGGGATTGAATTTACTCTTCCTTCTGTACACATAACCTTGCTGAGCTGGCTGTGAACTTCCAGGGAAAAACCTCCCTCATTTTTCTGGGCTGAGTTTGCTGAACTCAATATATTGGCCTGGACAGTGAAGGGTTTTTTGATGTGTGCTGCTTCTTAACATCTAGATGGTGCAAATGTTACTCCAAACCTGCCCTCCTTCCCTTACTGGACTTGTAAACTGGAATAGCACTTGGAAGCTTGGAGATAATGAGGCCTTGCTTCCTGTCCTTCAACAGATGTTAATGGTCTTAGGTTTCAGTGTTCACTAAACTCTCTGACTGCACTTGAAGTTTAGTTCTTGATTTGTCTAGCAGTCACTTTGTGTGGTGAAACAGTCTTCTGCTGCAGAGTTGCATCTTGGGTAATCATTTCTTCTTGGCAGAAGTACTTGCCATGACTGAAAAACTTGCCTAATTGGATTTTCACATATAACATCTTATATTTTTAATTATTGTAGGACTTTCCCTTGGTTTGTTAGTTGTTCATCCCACATCTGATAGGATCTGACAAAGGCATTGTGCAAACACATACCAGCATGGTTTGGTGGACTGGGCAAACACAATAGCTGTAATACACTAACTAAATAGCTGATCTTTCTGCTTCAAAAGATTAATGCAGTCAGTTAATGAGATTGCCCCTACTAAGCTCTCTGCTGCAGTGGGATAAGGGAAACACTTGGGAGACTGAAGTTGGCATCTTGAGCCACAGGGAGAACAGACTCCAGGGTACTGATTTGCTTGAAGTTCAGCATCCTTGGCTGGAAGAATGGACTGTCTGGGTGGCTGTGCTCTCGTCAGAAGAGCTCAGAACTCATATTAACAAAGTAGGCCTCCTAATTGTTCCTCTTGTGCTGGATTGTAGAAGAATTTAAGAGCTTGCCAGGCAGGCTGAGCTCAAAAGGAGATTTGGTGAATAAAGCTACCTTTGGAAGGGGAATGGATGACTTTCCTAACTTAAAACACTTGAAATCCAGCAAGTCAGCTTGCTGTTGGTACCTGGGAGAAGCTGATGAACTGCTGGTGCTGTAAAGGAGCAGCCAGCTCTCTCAGGGTCACTGTCAGTGAGCAGATGTGGTTTAGAGCTTACTCCTCCAGGGAGGGGAGTATGTGGTAGGCTGGGTTGGTACATGGGTGGAGAACTGTGGGGGTTTGTATGTGCTAAGACAGCTCTTCTTCTGTTTGACCAGGTCTGTTCAGAGCTGCTGTGCCCAGCGGGGCCTCAACTGGCATCTATGAGGCTCTGGAGCTTCGTGACAATGACAAGACACGCTACATGGGCAAAGGTAAACCTGAGCTCTGGGACCCACCTGGGCCTGTTACAGTGCCTGTGTTGCTGCTTAGGTTCATGCCAGGTTGTGGCAGAGGACACACAGGCCCCTTCACTGCTGCCTGTGTGGTGTACCAGGCATGGCAGCTGAGCTGAAGCTGGACTGGCAGTAAGCTGGCAGCAGCACAGACCCCATGTGGGCTGTGTGGCTAGGGCAGAGTGAGGCACAGGCTGCTGCATCTTCCTGGGACAGTGTGGGAGTGACTGCCTCCAGCAGTGCAGCCCCACAGTGCTGGAGGTGACCATCCTTCCCTGGGTGGGTATTTAGAGCTCAGGCCTGCCAGCAAGGCCGTGATGTCTCTAGAGCAGTACACCAGATGTCCTTGGTTAGGCTGCTCCTGTTGCCCTGCATGTTGGAACATGTCAGAGTGCTTTAGCAGTGCTGTAAGCAGCTGAACCTCCTGCTCCAAAAGGCTTGGAGACACTGCAGCTAGTCACAGGATGTCTTCCTAGAACAAATGTTTAAAGAGCTGTTAGATTTATCTGTTCTGGCACTACAGACTCCTTACATCCCAGCATGTTACATCCTGAGCCTTGGTTTGTGCCAGCTGCTGACCACAGCTGATGTGCAGTTTGACACTGGTAGTCATGGGAGAAGCTTTTGTTTCAGATTGCTTAATAGATAAAGGCACTTTAACTTGTCATTATAGGTAGCTGGGATAGAGGTAGTGGTGTAATATTTTACTTACCTGGGGACTGACTGTATGTTCTGAAAGGAAGGAAAACACAGCAGTCACCAGACTGAGTTGGGAACAAGTGTGGGTGAAAATGAATAGCTGCATACAAGATGTTATGACCTAATAAACATTCTCACAGTGATTCTTATGGCTACTCTGAGAGCTCAGGCAATCAGGACTCCTTTTTAGCTTGCTGCTGTAAAAGCATTGGTGATACCTTCCAAGTAAATGCAGTCAGCTTTTAGCTGAGAGAGAGAATGACTTGTCTGCAAACTTCTGCTGGTCAGGTGAAAGGAAGCAGAAATATTTTGTCTATTAGGGCAGTTAGAGTGGACAACTACTGAATTGAAAGTGGAAAGCCTTGTCTAAGATGATTCATGGGTGTTATTACTTTAACACAGAATAAGATGACTGAATATCCCAAAGAGCTGAAGAGCTTACACTGTTTACCCAGAGCACTTTTCCTTGAGAAGAGTAAATGTGTACTTACCACAGTGTGCTAAATGTGTGTGCTCAGACCTGTTAAATCTGATCCTACAGGCAGTTCTTCATGGCATTTAACTGGAGAGCAGGCTGAGCTTCCACAACAGGCTATCACAGCTGAAGGGTTTTGGCAGCTGGGGAATAACATGAGTTATGAGAAAAATTATCACCAAATGGGATGAGGTGCAGATAGCTGGTAGTCTTCTGTAATAGAGATCTGCAGGCTTGGGCCATTTAAAAGGCAATTAATGTGGTTCAAGGTGCACTTGATCAGCATTCACCAGTTCTGAAGCTCAGGTCTCTGGAAACCTTCAAACACTACACAGGGATGGCAATGTTCCTTAGGCTAATACTGGTAGCTGGTTAGTGATGGTCTCTGCTTATGGGGACAAGCAAGTTGATATTGGAACTGCTGGGCTCTGCAGTGGTGGGTCCATGTGGGCTGAAAGGCTGGTGCTGTGATCATCCTTCAGTCCCTGCCTGAAGCCAGGAGCAGGCAATTGATTTCTGTGCCTGCATGCAGGTCCAGAGAGCATGTACTTCAGTGTGGTGTAGAGTGTCCTAAGGTGGTACTTCAGCAGTGTTCCAGAATAATAGCTGGTAATGAAATGCCTGAGCTGCTGCATGCTAAACTTGGGGAAACCTTGATTTCCCCTCACTCATCCATTCTATGAACCTATCCTAGAACCTTTCCTAAATGTTGTCATTCAACAACTTGAGGTTTGGGATCCCAGTGCTGTTTGTGGTAGCATGGAAGCCTGGGTGGGAAGGCTAAATACAGCCTGGGTGGCTGGTGCAGAGCTTCCTCTACCTCTTGAACTCTGTTTCTAATCTGCTGCTTGGTTTCAGACACTTGCTGCCTTTTAGGTCTGTTTACCTCTTTGTGTCCTTTTTCTTGCATGACTGGCTTTGGTTTTGGCTCTGAGTCTTCATCCCTTCCTTGATTCTCTTATCCATTTCACTTCTGTCAGGTGTATCCAGAGCTGTTAAATATGTTAACCAGTTCCTGGGGACAGCATTGTGTACACAGGTAATGGATGTGCTTTCAGTGCAACCTTGTCACTTGGATGAGTTTCTCCAGTGCATGGTCTTGCAAACTGACATTGCAGCAGGCATTCCTAGATGATGCTGACTTCATGCAACTTCCATTCAGTCGAGATGACCTCCATAAGTGTCAGATTTGGCTGTAAGCTCAGGTTGGATTGGGGTTTGACTAGCATGAGGTGGTATTCTTGATTTTGGTTGTTACTGAGATGACCTACTAATGCCTGCATAACCAGTGTGTTTGACCAGTCTGATCTGCTTGTTCCTTCCAGGTGTATCAAAAGCTGTTGAGCACGTCAATAAAACAATTGCCCCTGCACTGATTAGCAAGGTAGGAGCAATCTGTCTTCTGCTAACATCACCCAGTGCTGTGTCTCCCAACTGATGGGTTGTTTCTCTAGAGACAGTTCCAGGGAGTGTTAGATTGGAGTGCATGGGAACAAACTGACCTACAGCAATTGCTTTACTTAATGACTGTGTATCTAACACTTAATCAAAGCAATCTCTAGCAGCCTTGTTTTGGAGTGTGCAGAAATACTTAAGCACCTGGGAACCTCAGGGGTGTGCAGTGAAGGTACAAGCTGCTTTGTGCTTAAAAGGGTGGCTGAAGGATGAGGAGGGGCTGGAGCTTATCCAAGCTGGCTAATTTGGAAAGGGATCCTTTAAAAGTCTGAGGTTCCCATGTGTGGGCTCTAAGCCCTAGCTTGGAAGGGTGGTGCAAGGCTAAGTGGTAATGCACAGAGTGACTGCACATTCTTGGTGACAATTCCAAACCTTAAGTAGAAAGTTACAAACAGGTCTGTGTTGTGAGCAAGGTGGTTGTCTTTGAGCTTGCACTGAAGGGGCAGGGGACATAAACTGGAGCTTTCTCCTGTGCCATGCCAGGCAGACAGTGTAAATGTCAGGGAGTAAGGGACATGGTGGCCTTACAGGGCTGAATGTGAAGAGTAAAACAAGATTTTAGTGTTCACCTTACCTGTCATCCTTGGTCTGCTGGATGTGACCAGAAGATGCTGTGGAGTGACAATGACAAGCACTAGTCTGTTGGTAGCTGTCCTTCTTGAGTCTGGGTGTCTGCTGGGGAAGCCCCAGTGCAGTGGGGGGGTGAGTGTCTGTAGAGCCATGTCTGGTGTCAAGCAGTGCTTTGTTTGCTTCTCTGCAGAATGTCAATGTTGTGGAGCAAGAGAAGATTGACAAACTGATGCTGGAAATGGATGGATCAGAGAACAAATGTAAGTGGGCTTTGTTCTGGAGGGGTGTGAAAAGCTGAAGCTTTGTTCAGAGAACTCTAGCTTGACTGCCCAGAAACCATGGGCAGCGTGTGGCATGTGCTGTGCACTCCCTAACCAGGACTATGGTGCTGCTGCTGCTGAGTCTCTTTATGAAGATAGATTTCTGTAAATTATTTCTTTCCATTTCAGCCAAATTTGGTGCCAATGCCATCTTGGGTGTCTCTCTGGCTGTATGCAAAGCTGGTGCTGCTGAGAAGGGTGTCCCCTTGTACCGTCACATTGCTGACCTTGCTGGAAATGCAGAAGTCATTCTTCCAGTTCCTGTAAGTCTCTGATAGGGCAGCTGAAGACTTGATCTGCCCAGGTGCTCCTGATGTCTTGTGGTCTTGGATCAAGTTTTCTAAAAAAGTCAAGTCTTCAGTTTACCTGGAAACATTTTAACTGGACTTTTCTCTTTGGTTAGGCTTTCAATGTGATCAACGGTGGCTCCCATGCTGGCAATAAGCTGGCCATGCAGGAGTTCATGATCCTGCCTGTGGGTGCTGACAGCTTCAAGGAGGCCATGCGCATCGGGGCAGAGGTCTACCACAACCTGAAGAACGTCATCAAGGAGAAGTATGGCAAGGATGCCACCAACGTGGGTGATGAGGGTGGCTTTGCCCCCAACATCCTGGAAAATAAAGAAGGTAAGAATGAGCTGAGTGTGGCAGGAGGTGTAACTGAGAGCCAGAGAATGAAAACCACACCTGTCTAGTACGAAAGGAAAGCAAGAGCAGTAGGTTGTAGGACTTGCTGCTGTTTCTTTGCTTTATCCTGGCAAACTTTCCAAGATGCTGTACTGGTGTGGTCCAGTGTAGGAACACAGAGCTATTCCCTTGGGCATCAGTTGATGCAGCTTGACAGGATGGCTTTGGCTTCAATGCTTCATTACTGGTTCATTCCTGTAGTAGCTTAAGGGAATCTTTCCCAGTTGAGAAGTGGTGTGGGAATGCCTGCATGCATTGCAGCTTTCCTAGAACTCAGCAGTCAAAGCTGAGTGGAGCTGTTTTTCTGCTGACAAAGGAGGAAAACAGTTTGAAGTGTGCCTGGTAATGTGTGGGAGAGCATGAAGACTTGCCTGGGAAATAGATTAGCTTCTTCCACAGGCAGTTTTGGAACTGGTGGGGGAGGGAAGCAGTTTGTGTTGTGCAAAGTGAAATATCTTCCTACAAAAACTGTACCAAATGAGCTGTTTTTCTGCCTCTTGCAGAAATGGAGCTGCTAATAAGCCAGTACAGTACTAGGGCTCTGTTAAATTACTCATCACTTTAAAGCTGTTAGTTACATTACTGTTGAAGGCAGTGTCTGAACTGCTTGGCCTGACACTGAAGATCCTGAGCTGGTGCCAGAAGTCAGGGTGCTTCTGAATCCCACAGGCATGTGCAGCTCTGGCTAGTCTGCACCCTAGTAGACATCAGTGAAGATGACCTTGAGTAACCATTGCAGTCCAAGGAAATTGTGTTGCTGACAGCAGCTGCTTTTGCAGTTACTACTGTGTTAACATCTTAAAAAGCCTGACATGAACACAACACATCCCCACATGCCCTAAACAAAACTGCTTGATCTAAGCTTCCAGCTGTAAAGAACAGCCTGGCTGATGTAGCTGCCTGGCTTTGAGCTGGGATCAGGAGACTCCTGCTGATCATGACTATACTGAATTTCCTTGCTTGGACTCTGCCAAACAGGCTGACATGGTGGGCAGTGTCCAGAGGCTCCTGCTGAGCAGTGCCATTCCCTCTTCTGTGGGGAAATGTGTAAGTGGAGAACAGGTGGATGCCAAGAGGGTGCCCTGTGCAGAGGCAGGCTGTGTCACCTTGCCTCTCGGGGTTTGGATGTTGACCACATTCATGGTCAACACCTGATGTGGAGCTAAAATGGATGAAAGTGCACTCAGTACTTGTGCCTGCATGCATAAAGCTGAAGTGTGTAGTATCATCAAGTATTAAGCTTTTTGGGCTGATGTGTAGTCCTGCCTGAAGAGATAATGAATCCCATAATGGAGTCTCAAGGGTATTACAAGCTAAAAGCATATTAAAGTAATATCTTGCTGCAGTCAGTTCAGAAGTGGGAGAGTTTTAAGAACCTTTTCTATGTGGCCTTTGGGCTTTGTAGGGGGTCATGGAGGTTCTTTGCCAAGTGAATGTCCTGTTGTTGGTAAATGAATAGCTTTTGAGTTAAGATGCTTGGCAGGAGCTCAGAATACCTTGCTGTGTTTCAGCTCTGGAGCTGCTGAAGACTGCTATCAGCAAGGCTGGCTACACTGAGAAGGTTGTCATTGGCATGGACGTGGCTGCCTCCGAGTTCTACCGCGACGGAAAGTATGACCTGGACTTCAAATCCCCCGATGACCCCAGCAGATACATCTCTCCTGATCAGCTGGCTGATCTGTACAAGGGCTTTGTCAAGAACTACCCCTGTAAGTTCTCAACAAGAGGCACAGTAGTAGTGGTAAACAGGGGTTGATTGGCTAAAGGAAGATGTAGAGTGCAGCCTCCCTTGTGAGGGGGCTCACGAGCAGAACAGTCAGCCTTGCAGGGGTCTTGGGAATGCTCTGAGGTGGGTAGTCCTTGGCTGCAGCACTTCAGTACCACTGCTTTCAGACAAGACCTTTCAGGGTGGCGTTGTCTTAAAGCTCCTTGTGTCCCTCTGCAGTGGTGTCCATCGAAGACCCGTTTGACCAGGATGACTGGGCTGCCTGGAAGAAGTTCACCGGCAGTGTTGGCATCCAGGTGGTCGGTGATGACCTGACCGTGACCAACCCCAAGCGTATTGCCAAGGCTGTGGAGGAGAAATCCTGCAACTGCCTCCTCCTGAAGGTCAACCAGATTGGCTCTGTGACAGAGTCCCTGCAAGCGTAAGTTCTCCCCTCGGGGCCTTGCTGGGGAGGGGATTGTGTGATTGGGGGAGATAACACATGGAGCAGAGCAATGGGATGAATCTGATTTGGCTTCTCATCTCCTGCAGCTGCAAGCTTGCCCAGTCCAATGGCTGGGGTGTGATGGTGAGTCACCGCTCTGGAGAAACAGAAGATACCTTCATTGCTGATCTGGTAGTTGGTCTCTGCACTGGTCAGGTTGGTGTCTGGGCCTGCTGCAGTTTGTTGTCTTGCTTGATGAGATAATAGGGTGATGGGGTCATGCTGCACAGTAGATGGGGTGTGCTCTGACTTAGCCATGTGAATTTCCTCCTGTATGTAGGAAGCTGATTTGTCTAATGGGAGTGTGACAAGGGAACATGTTATCTTGTGTAAACTCACCTTTAGCCACCAATTTTAAAAAATCTTTACTCCTGTGGGTGTATCAGGATCTTCTGATACTGAAGCAGTTAGCAAATGAACACTCTTCATTGCTCCCTGAGGGCCTTACCCTGTTTGAGTAGACAGATACTGAGTCTGATACTGAAATCAAGCTTGTGATAATACTTGAGTACTCCAAACAGAATAATTTTGTGTTGGCATCTGTCCTTATTTCTGCTCTAGTTCTTTACTAACTTTCTGGTTTCCCTTTCAGATCAAAACTGGTGCCCCTTGCCGATCTGAGCGCCTAGCCAAGTACAACCAGCTGCTGAGGTGAGACTGAGGGGGGGAAAGGGTTGAGGGTTAAACCTGACATGGAACGGACCCTCTGCTAAAGCTTTTGGGGCACAGCTTAGAAGCACTCTGCAGTTTAAGGAGGTAAACAGATGGCAGAGGTGCTCTTGGGCTGGTGCTGTGCTTGCAGAGCTGGCTGTAGGCTAAGTGAGGAGTTGTCGTGTCCATAACAGACGTGCTGAAGGGGAATGTCAGAGCATCCCATGATACCAGATGTGAGACATTGTCCTGTCTGCACAGTGCTGTTCCCTTGGGCCAGCATGTAAAATGTCTGGGTCAAGTTATGTAAGAGGGGTGACAGACCAGTGCAGTTCCATGTGCAGAACTGAAGCTGTGGGATGGGAACTGCTGGTGACTGGTAGTACCTGCAGTAGCAGGTGATGTGGTGTGAGGCCAGCAGCCAGTGCAGAGCTTCTACACTGTCTGCTGACACCCAGCACTCTTTTCCCTTTCCATCAGAATTGAAGAGGAGCTTGGCAGCAAGGCCCGTTTTGCTGGAAGGAACTTCAGGAACCCTTGTGGCCACTAAGCTGTGTGGATCAGTCAACCCCTGTTCTGGTTTAAAGCACTAGTTGTCTTAGATCACAGTTACCTGTGCTAGAGAGAAGGGCAGCTGAAGGAAAGGCCAGTTTGCAGGTCCTCTCCCCGCTAGATGTTCCATTTGCCTAGTGTGTTCACCAACTCTGATCTGTTACTTGTAATGCTCTACTGCTTTTGTAGAACAGTGCCTGGGGGGTGGTTCAGTGTATTAAACACCCTCTGGGATCATGACCTTGTGACTCTGGGCATAAACACTTTAATTCCTTTCTCTGCCTGTCTGGTCTTCAATGTTTGGAGCTGTGTGACTTGCAGTGCAGCAAGAGGTACCTGCAAACAAATAGTAGTGTTTTTACATGTTATAAATAAAAGCATCAAACAACCCAACAGAGTGTGCCTTTGAGTTACTTTGGGGGAGGCTGAGGAGCAGGGATACCTTGAATCCTACCTTGTTCCAAAGCTGTTGTGCAGGGAGTGGGAGTTGGACTGCTGTCACCGTGGCCATGGGGTGGGATTAAGTTGCTTTGTGACAAATAGACAAAGAACTAGCTGGATGTGTGTGCCCACTATCAAGAGATGGCTTTCAAGGATATGTTTAGTCATTTGGAAGGGGGGCTAAGAATAGGTTTCTAATGCCTAGATGAATTGTGATTCTGCAGGGGGAAGGAAAAGCTCAGAGGTCTCCCTTCATTTATCAAAGATGAGGGGTATCCTGACAAGTGCTGTGATTAACCTTTATCATGGACTGTTGCAGATGTCTGCTTGTCACTCTTGTCACAGCATTACTGAAAAATATCAGTGACAGTCCTGGCTTTTAGCAAGAGGCTGGCACAGTGTTAACTGTGTTGAAAGTGGATTTGTAACCTCCATCTTGGTCTGTTGCTATGAGAAATGTAGCTCAGCACGTGAACTGTGGAACAGTGCTGTTCCTGAGGCCTTCTGCTTTGTTAATAGCATTCTAATAGAAGATGTAATTGAAAGTTGATCTGATAGCTGCACTTTAATTCTCACCCTATTAGTATCTAGGTACCATATTTCACATGGGGGAAGAAAAGACTTCAGGGGCTTTCCAGCTGTGTGAGAGCAGATGGCCATAAAAAAAAAGGCTCATGAGCAAATATTTGTATTTCCAAACCCCTTTGTTTTGCTCAGGTTGCAGCTCTGCTGGTCTGGCAGGGGAGGGAAGGCAGTGAGAGATTGTAAAGCATATGGCTCATCCTCAAGTCGGTGCTTAGAGTCTTGAGATGAGGAGAATTCTTTTTTCCTGGCCTTTGGCAAGAGGTTGTTCAGTGCCTCGGTCTCCACTGCAGCTCTGCTGCTCTGTGTGTGTAGTCATTGCCAGAGCAGCATCCTCAGAGTGGGCAGCAGAGCTGGGATGTCAGCCGCTTACCCTGCAGGAAAAAGCCAATTATTGCACAGCAGAGGGAGGGCTGGTTTAAGCCAGTTCCTGTTGTGCTTTTTTTTTTCTTCCTCATAATGGCAGATTTGTAAGGAAAAGATTAATTTCTGATTCACTTCAATGCCCATTCTACTAGTCTCAGTTTTGGGGAACTGCATTCCCTGTGGCTGGGGATTCCGGTGTGAGGAGCACAGCAGTGCCCCGCTGTGGGCCTTGCACGTCTTGCAGGGTGTTGTGAGCCAAATTTTTATCTCATGGTTTTAAACCTGTAGGGTGGAAATGGCACATTGAAGACCAGTGATGCTGCAGGGTGTGTCACCATTTACCTCAAACCTTGGCTCTTTAAAGAACATCTGTTCCAGTCTGGGGGGAAAAAACCAGCATGGATTTGATTTTGAAAGCTGTTACCAAGTACAGAGCTGTAAAATGCTGAGGGGTGAGGACTCTGTTCTCCCTAAACAAACCTGTACAACAGATCAGCTCTGCCCTCAGAGCAGGAGAGGTATGAGGCTGCCCTTGGAGGAGTGAAGCCAGAAGGGAGATGTTTGAGCTGCTGGGAGGTGTTGGGTCTGCCTAGTAGTAGTGTGAGTAATAGCTAGGCAAGCTTATAGCACCCAGAGGAGGGTTTAGGGGAGAGCTTGGCTTCTACACTGCTGATGAATGGCTTGGAACTAGAGAGACTCATCTGTTGCTGGCATTTCCAAAATACCTTGTCTTGTGTAAAGCTGCAGCACCAAGAATGTGAAACACCCCCTACGTGGGGAAGGAGGAGGTTTGGGCATCTTTACTGTGCTGGAAACCATGGAGGGAGGAGAATAATGGCTCTTGTGCAGTGTGCTCTGAGGAGAGGAGCACCTCTGCAGCTGCCTGAAGCTCCTCTCCTGGGGGGTGTCCCCCAGGGTCCTGTGAGTTCACTCACGCCTGGAGTAGGAGGAACAGAATATTGAACCCCTGTCACCTGAGGTGTGCTGGGGTCTAGGTCTGGGTGTTGCAGTGTCAAGGTGAGCATGGACCAAAATCTCCTGGAGTGAGGTGGATTCAGCCCCAGCTTCAGCTTCCCCGGGGCCTGTTGAGCAGATGGAGTCTGAGAGCAGACAGAGGCACAGCTGGCTGCTGGAGCCAACCTCCCTGCAGAGACAGCCACCCCAGCCATGAAAACACCTCTTTGTTGGGCAGTTGGCAACTCTTTCTCCTTAGGAGATTTATCTCTTCTGTCAAGCCCTTCTTAACAAGAGCTTTGCTATAAATACCAAATTGAGCAGCCCATGCTCAGCACAGGGTGAACTCCTCTCACACGTTTGTCCTTCCGTCAGGCATGGGCCTAAGCTGGTTCTGCTCCATGCAGATTTGAAACCTGGTGCACTTTTTACACATAGCTGATCTCTGAATTAGACCTGTTAAATGAATATACCAGCTAATTACACATAAATCCTATCAAGGGATTTTTCCTCTGTCAAAGAGGCAAGCTTGTAATGTATGCAAAATGGTTTAGAAAGGTTTTTAGCAGAACCATGTTAGGAAGCAGTAGCCTGGGTGATTCTCACCTGGTACAACTGGCTTCACCTGGACCTCTCTTTGTCTTTCTGCCTGGTAATTGTCTTTAAATAAGCATCAGAAAGCAAAAGGAGCTGGGAAATGAGGTCAGGGGTTGCTATAAGCCCCCAGCCCCCTCACTGGCAGTACAGCTGAGGTGAAATGGCTGACTCAGGTCGGGGCTGGCACCTGGGCTGCTGTGTTTGGGTGCATCTACATAAACCTGGGGCAGAAAGGCAGTGCCCAGAGCTGGAATCCATGATATCCTGTTACCTGAATAAAGGTTCAGATGAATAGTTTCATCTCTGTTCAGATGAATAGTTTGGTCTCAGCTCTGCAAAAAGATCCTTCTGCTGGTTAACACCACTGCAGATGAAGCCCTGGTATTAATTAATTACCGGTCACTCCTTGTCAGGGCAAGGTGGAGAACTGTTACAGGTGCAATTACCAGATGTGTCATGTCTTAATCAGGACATGTCCTGCACGATGGGAGGGTGAGAAGAACAGTGCTTGGGCTGTAAAACCAAAAGCTGGAGGCAGGTGCTGCTGAACTGTATGCTCCTTCCCAGAGCAGGGCATCAATCCCACGAGGTCAGGGGCTGTGCTCACCCGTCCCATCAAACCAGAGCTGAGTAAAACTTTCAGGTTGAATCTCAGAGTATTTGGGCCAGATCAGCAAGGTGCTTCCAGCCACAGAGGATTCAGGCTCTACCTAATGAGGCTGGAGCATTGAAAGGAGTCGCTTGCAAAGGAAGAAAAGAGACCAAATGGGTGAGTGCTGAAATGTGGGACTGTGGTTTGTAGATAAGAATTTAAAGCATGTTAGAGAAAAGTGACTGACTGGTAACTCTGTGTGTGTGTGTGTGTTTGGAGTGAGGGGAATAAGTGAATAGGGAACAAGATTTGATTGCTGAAAATCAAGACCTAAACCTGCAGTGCTAGAGAGGGGGAGGGATGTGTCTGCTTTTTAATCAGGACCTGAATCCCGCCGCATAGCTCCTCACCTCTCTTCATTGTCCCCGTGGAGCTCCTGCTCGAAGGGCTGTGCTTTATAACAGAGTGCAAATGTAGCACAGCCAGTGTCTATTACTGCAATAATTTGCAGGGATGGCACTCTTTGGAGCAGAAGAAGGCATCAGCTTAGCAAACACGAACTGGGAGGCTATTCTGAGAATAGCAGGCAGCCTTAAAAGCGGATCTGGAGTAAGAGGCAGGCAGAGGAGATGACTGATGAGCAGAGAGGGGAGGCAGGTGGCCCTTTCGGGAGCTATTCAGGTAACAGGATATATAATGGAGTGATGCAAAGGGCTGGAGTGGGAGAGATCTCCCATTACCCACTGGCTTTATTTCTAGGTTTGTAGAGGTAGCTTTTCTGATTTGTAGCCCAGCCTGCTCCTAGTATTAATTTTGTAATAACTTGGTTTCTAGGTCTCCCACAGGCTCTGTCTCAAAGAGCTTGCTGTGGACAGAAAGGAATGTTGCTATCCCTCTATAATCAATGAGAAACCAAATGAGTCAACATTTGGCTTTCTTGCCAGACATTAGCCCCGGGTAGGGAGTAGGCACATCGTTCACAACCTCTGCTCTCACTAACTGGAGCTGGCAGTGCAAGGCTTGTTTTCCAACCCTTTGGTTATTTTGAAGCACCCGTAGAGCCTGCTCGCTCATTTTCTAGTGTTGTGGGCATCCAAACCAGGCCCTATCTCCCAGCAGCAGCAAGAGTGTCAAACACAGCAGTGCTGTGCCCCTCCTGGGCCAGCAGCTCACTGCCAGCTCACCTGCAGGGTGGGGACAGCCCTGTCCCTTCAGCACAGACCTGGCTCCATGTGGGTCCATCATGGGATGCTGGCTGGAGTGATGATCTGGGTCGTTCAGTGACCGTGTTTCATCCTGTTCACCTTTCCTCCCCAATTTTTTGTGTCATTCCAAAATGTTAGAAATGATTTTCTCTTCTTAGATCGTTGATTTTAAACAAGAAACAAAATTACAGTTGATCAGTGGATCAAACCTGTTCCTTGCAGGAACTGCTTAGCTCACAGAAATCCTGAGACATGCCAGGTACTAGATTTTACTGCCTCTAACAAGGGTAAGAACAATTTACATCCAGTGCTTTTTTTTCCTCCTGTTTGCTTACCCCAGGCACAGCTGATGGGATGCTTCCCAGCATCCACTCCCCTCCAAAAGTCACTGTCTCATTGTGTGCATCCTGTGTGATGGTCAGGAGGGAGCCTCTGACATGCACTGCTCCTCCTGGGCTGCTGTGCCCCCTTGTGTCCCCAGGAAGGACCTTGGCAAGCCGTGCCATGTTTCATGTCTCAGGAGAGGTAGAAGCTGTGGGAGTGAGCCATCTTTCTTTGAAGGAAATTCATTGACTGTGGTGCTTCATCAACACCCACTCGCTCGTTCACAGATGGGAAGACTTGTGCAAACAGCCTCCTGGGCTGCTGGGGGCTCGTCTGCGGAGGGGAAAAGCCCCACAAAAGCCCCACAGCAAGGGCCCAGTGAGAGCAGGTGAAGGGAGAGCAGCTGCTGTGTTTTCCCCACTGGGAGGAGGATATTTGCCTTTCCTGCTGCGGTGCAGACTGCAAGGAGACGGGCGGGTAGATGGTGGATGCAGGGAGAGAGGAGCTGTGCTGGGCAGCCAGCCAGCCCTGCCTGCCCTGCAGCAGTGTCTGGGGCTATGGCCTCATGCTCCCTTTCACAGCAGGATTTAAAGAGCTGTGCCAGGCACCAGCTCAGTCCCACCACTCCCTTGGAAAGCTTTTATTACTGTTCTCTTTGTATTGCTGGGTGAAATGATTTCCTTCTAGATAGGAGCTGTAAGTGGGTGTGAGAATAAAAGGCAAGAACCCTGCTCCTCTCTGAGCACATGGGAACACAGCCCCTTCCTGCATCGACTGCTGGGGTCACCACGGTGGGGCTCCAGCTGCCCAGCCCTGGGGAGTGCAGGGTTGCTCATTTCTGCAGTGACAGAGATGCAGTTGGCATTAAGCTGATGCAAAAACCCCCAAGTGTTATCAGATCTGACACATTCTGTACTTCATGCTCTGTGGACAGATACAGTCAGAGACCAGAAGTGCAGGGTGTGGAGGAAGGTAAGAAGAAATAAACTCACATCAGCTGCAGCACTCAATTTTGCTAAGAACAGCTGAAGGTAAAAAAGGAAGGAAAAAAACAACTGAAAACCAAGGAAGATAATGGAGGGAGGGAGGAAGAAGAAAGGGTTGAGTGAAGAACTCAGATGATAAAAATGAGAGATAAATAAACAAACTGCAAGGAAGAAAATAATCACAAGGTTCAGCTCACCTCCTTGTGCCACACTTAGTTTGCATGTGGTGAAATCTGGTGTCTATAATGCAAGGCACAGGCTTAGCTCTGTCTAGAAACGCATTTAATCATCCAGGGTGGCAGTTACAGGCTTAAGTTACAGGAGAGCAAAGAAATAGAAAGTAGTTCTGCAGAATAAAAACCTTGGACAAAGCCCAGGCAAACTGACACCTCGCTGACAACAGTGTCTGCACTGCAGGCACTGGGACCTCACCTTGTGCCTCTAATGGGGCTGAGCCTCCTCCTGGGCCGTGCTCACAGCCCAGGGAAGTTCAGCAGCTCCCCTTGCTCCTCCTGACTGTCAGCACCCAGCAATTTTACCAGCATAGCAAGGTGTACGAGGTTAACCCAGCCATCCAAAGGGGAACCTGAGAAGGAGGGAGCTCTGTTCAGCTATGCAAACGCTCTGAGGCTGCCTTCTCCCCCAACACCAGTCACACCAAGATGGAAAGAGGGGTGGGGTGTTGCTGGGGAGAGCAGATATTCGTGCTGTCTTTTTGCTTCTCTCTCACTGTGATCAGAGTTCTCACAGTTTTTTTGGTGTCTGAAGTGTTGCTGTGTGGCTGCAGAATGGAGCCCTGCCTAGACAAAGCCCTGCCAACCTCCCAGCCTTGCCATTGCTCCAGAGGCACCAGCTGCTGGGTGAATATTAGGATAGGTTGAGCTTGGGGATTTTTGCATCAGAAGCCTAATGCCAACTGTCTCATATGCACTGTTGTGAGTACAGGCAAAATCAAAAAGCTGCTGAAAAAAGCACCGTGTGCTGCAGCTCCTCAGCCAGTACTTTAGAGGGGAGGTGACAAATCCCTGAGAAAGCTTGCTAATCAGAGTGGAGCTGCAGGGCTTTTGTGAAGGCAGGTTTCAGGATGTGCTTCTACTTCCATGCTGTTTTATTTGTTGATCTGTCTCCTCATTGAAGCAGGTCTGCAAACAAAAGCTGAGGAAGAAAAGCTCACAGGTTGCTGCACTGCTCTTCCCCTGCAAAGCTGACTGATCCATTTTACTGCACCACTTTAAATAAGTCCTAACCTGTAGGTTTTATGCTCTGTAGTACTTGGGTTCTTCTCTCATCCCCTGCAATAAACAGTGATTGAAAGATGCATATCGTGGCTTTTATGTAGGCTATAAAATCACTGACAGTGGGAATAGCTGAATTCAGAGCCTCAAAGTCTACTGTCCCATCAAAATCCAGAGAGCAGCTGTTTCTAGGTGTGTACAGCCTGAACCTGTCTTCAGTCTCCAAACAGGAGAGGTATATGCCTTTAGGAAAGCAGGCAGATTTCTTCTCTATTATTTTTAGTATTTAACCAAACCTAAAATCCTCTAGCTCAGCTGTTCAGGATGAAGAGTGTTAAGAAGGGGCCTCTCCAGTGGCGAGAGTCCCCACGCAGGTGCCAGGAGGTTGTTGAGCTCTCCTCAGCCCTGCACCTATTCTGAGAGCTTGGATGTGTTGTTCCATGTCTCTATTGCTCACTTGTCTCCCCTGTCCTGTGGGATGGATGGCACTTGCCAGTAAGGTGGGAGAATTCATCAGTCGATTTTGTGCAGTGCTTTGAAGATAACAAGTGCTGAGGGGAAAAAAAGAGATGGTGCTTGAAATGGAAATGTTCCCATTTCTGTCACTATATTTTCTCTCCTTTTAAAAAAGTACATTCAAATGTACCATCAAAGGCAGCAGTGTTGCAAAGCTGGGGAAAGAGCAGCTACAATGGGGAGGTGAGAGCCAGAAGACTCCTCCTTGAGCAGCAGATGTGCAGTGGGAAGGACAAAAATGCAAATCTGAAATCAATCCGTCTCTCTCTCCCTTGAACACTTTGGCTGTTTGTAACAGCTTAAAGTGAAGTCAGTCACTGAGGACAAGAAGAGAAGCTTGTAAATCCATTTACTACTTTCCATGCTAAAGGCGAAGCAGCAAATTTATAGTGGAAATGCATTAGCAGTAGAGGATGGCTTAAAAATACCAGAGTATACCTTTGAGCAAACAAAGCATGTAGTCCTCGGGATCCAGATGTATCTCATGGCTTTGTGGACTCCTCTCCCCTCTGCTGCCCTGGCTCTGAGTTTTCACCAAAGGCACAGAGGTGTCTACACCACATCTCCTTTCAAGTCCCACTTTTTTGGGGTACCATTGTGCTGGCAGCATGAGCCCTGTTGTCACTCCCCCTGAAATTTTCCCTGCCACCGTGGGGATGGATGGCTGCATGAGGAAAATGGGGGAAATGGGGGTCCTTCCAGAGTGGTGGAATTTGGCCTCCCTGGGCAGTAGGTGAATCTGCCTGCAGCTCAGCAGGCTTAGCAGCAGGCGTTGTGAGCATCTGCGTTCCCTCCCCTCGCTGCTCTTCCCAGCTGCACGTGGAAACCACTTTCTGCCTGGTTTGACAAGAGCCTGTGCCTTGGCAGACAAATGCTGTGATTCCAGAGCTCCCTTTCCTGCAAGGCCAGTGAGCCTGTACCCAAACCATCAGGCTGCTGGCGTGTCGGAGGCAGTCAGCTTCCCAGTCTGTAATTTCAGATTCAACTGGTTCTTACATCTACTTCTGTTATGAGCAATCAATTGATGTTAAACAAAAGAAACACAGCAAGGAGCCAGCTCTGTGCATGTGCCAGCATGTGCCCAGCTTGTGGCTGGCAGTGAAGTCCCTTTGCAGAAGTCCAAGGCTTTAGGTGAAATTGGGAACACACCCACTGTGGGGCTGTGTTAGGTCACTGCTGGGACTCACACAAAGCACCTTGTCCATGTACGTCTGCAGGACACGACCTTACCCAAAACTGGCACTTTTGGATCAGAAAGAAGCAGACTGATGTGCCTCTGGCTTCTCAGTGTGGCCACAGAAGTAGATCTAAACGTGCCTGTTTGGGTGTGTGACTGTGCACGTCCTCAGACACTGCTGGCTGCCCAGTGGCTGCTGCTGCTCAGACATGAGGCTGTGATGCTTGAAAGTCAAAAGGTACCATAACACACCAAAACCCTCTGGTGCTTAGGATCCTTTTTACAGTATTCTGCTTCAAAGGATTATTTTCAGCTTGTGATGTTATTGCTATCCAAAAGCTCTTTTGGGTTGAAAGTAAGTTCGTTTTATTTTCTTTACTTCCAAGATTTTATCTGGTATGTAAATCACAGAATTAATTACCTTGTAACTATCCCCAGGTATAAATGGGATACAGAAATAAGCATCAAGGGGTGATGCAATTAATCCCACTCATGAGGAAAGACTGTCATTAGTCATTTGCAGCTCCAGCACTGGTGACTTTCAGGGTGTGCAGCTCTCTCGTTAGGTACATTTCAGGTTCTGCAGATGGCCATTTTGTCTTCTCGCTGCATGCACTGGAACATGCCCAAGTATACAAAAATGAGAGGAACGATTGTTAGGGCTGAAATTTTTTGTTCCTTTTCAATGGGATTCTTTTTCCTTTGCATGGCGCACATCCTGGGCTTTGATAAATGAGTCTCACTAGACACTGTGGTAAGCCAACCTCTGCTAATATTCATTATGCAGAGCCCACTAGGAAATGGTCTGAGTCAGGGAAATGGAAAACCTTTAAAAGATAAAAAGGGTATTTTTTTTTTTTCTTTCCTGAGGAAACTAATTTATAATGCCTTAAATTTCTGGAATGTTTTAGAATATCAAAATCAGAAATTTCAGGGTTGTATGTTCTCTTGGTGTATTCAAAACTTCATAGCAAAGATAATTATTGAGCCATATGCAAAGATGTGGATAAGACACTTTTTTTAGATCACAGAAAATGTATTCAGAGGTGACTTAGCCTGATGTTAAACTGTCTGAAAGAAGCCACCAAGGTGGAAGCTGAGTGCCACTGATGCCATGACCTCTGCAGTGGGCATGGTTTTATCCTGTAATAAATATCCAGGAACTTCCTCTTCCAGTGGCCCTGAGAGACAGCAAGAGCATCGTACCAGTCACCACGTGGCAGCTGATACCCAGTAACTGGTCTCTTTAGCTTATCCTGTTGGTAACTTGTTTCTCCAGCTTCTAAAAAGTAGCATCAGATTAACAAATTGCATGATTCTTTTTAACAGATTCTGTTAAGCCTCTGGAATTTTGTGTGCCCCTCAATGCGTGTAAATATGCTCAAACTGATAAAAATCTCATTTACATTACTTTTCCTTTCATTGCAATGCATACAGCCAGTTTTAAATAGAAATAACTGTGTCCAGGAGGAGTTCACAACCATCCAGGGCATTATGCTTCAAGTGGTGTGAGACTTCCAAAAACTTCTGTAGTAATATGTGTGAAAATGAGATTTTAAATTCCTGAGATTTCTACAGTAAACAAACTAGAAACTTGCCCAAAGCAAACCGTTTTCAGCCAAAGGGCTGGCGTTCAGATATTACAAAGGGAAAGAAAGAATCTGATCCTTTTTTGTGAGTGGAGTTAGGTCATCTGTAAAAGCCTCTCAGAATATTATCTTCCAAGCTAATCGCTGTATTGACATTTGCCTGTTTCATTAGAGCTGAGTTTTTACTGCATTGCTGAGGTTAGAACCTGACTCATCTGTCATGGTCAAGGACTGGTTTGTAATTTCATGACTTGTAGAATTAAAAAAAATATCTCTCCCTCATTTCAAGTCGATGGGTTGAAGTGGTGTTCACAGAGTTCTCAGAATGGGTGTGTTTTGACTCTGTAGTTCCTAGTTACATTTCTTCTCATGGATTTCTGTCTCATTCAGGTGGCAAAGGGACAGTTATTTTAAAATGTTAAAACACATTTTAACGTGTATCAAAACATTTGCAAAGGGTTAATTTTGAGAAGTTAAATATACTATGTACACTGGTCTATAGAGGTCAGACATAGCAGGCCCAAAGGTTAACAAAGGGAGAAATAAATCTTATTTAAACCTACAAAGAAAAAAACCCAAGCAATTTAGGCCAGAACTAAGTCAATTACCCATGTAATAAACCTCCATGGCTACGGAAGGAACAGAGAAGTTCATGGTTTCTATAATACACTGACAGTAAACTTTGCAGCAAAAGGGAAGTGTCAGAGAAGTTCTATGCACATGCAGGAAACAGATCAGCCTCTGAAAGGAGTCCAAAGTTTTCTGCAGAATCCTCCTTTACTCAGGGTAAGAATTCTTCTCGCATCACACTAATAAATCCAGAAATGCTTCGTGTCATTATTATCCAAATGTATTTATTCCCTTCAGGAGTGTTTCTCAGGTTTGCTGGATGCACTGCAGATACTTTTCTCTACCCACATGAACGTTATCTGAATTTGGCAGCAAAGTCATCATGAAACATTTTAGCTCTTCCCTCATTGATGACCTATTTTGTCTGAAAGTGATTTTCCTTTTACATCAGTGCCTGCTTTCTCCCCGTTCACTCACTGGTATTTTGGCACTGTCTGGTTTTTTTTTGTGATGAAAAGGATGGAATGGTAACAGAGAAAACACAGTATGGTTTTTCCATAACACAAGAATAATACGAAACATTTGAAGTTTCTGCTGGGTCTTTGCCTCAGCAGATGCCAGCTGGTTGACCAGCAGAACAGAACTACAGAGTGGCAAAGCCTGAAAGGGAGCTGGCAGAACGACTTGGGACAGGTCTGTGAGAGGGTGGAAGGTGGGAGAGCAGCAGGTGAGGCAGAACAATGCCGTGTGTTTTCTGCTAACCTGAAAGGCACGTGGCAGCCTTCAGCAGGGCTCCTGAGCACCACGAGCATGATCCTGGCTAAATGAGCTCCACGATGGACACCTCTGCATGTAGAGGGGACAGGCAGCCTGGCCAGAGGGTTGTGAGTGCTGATGGGACACCCTGTTTGTGCTCAAGACAGAGGCATCTCCAGAGGACAACAGGAGCAGTGCTTCAGATCCAGAATACTCAGCAGAAACGTTGCACACCAGATCCTCAGAAATATCCAGGGGTAAGGAACAGGATTTTGAGGATTAACATTTTGTGTGTAGATACCTTATGTAGCATGTTGGAATTTAAGTCTCTTTGTGGATTTGGTCAATTAGCTTTTCTCTGCATCAGCAGTTTTATACCTCCCAGGAATGCTGGGGGATAGACACACGAAACATTGCAAAGGTGTCAGAAACTGCCTTGCTAGAGACCTGCTAGTATCTCATATAGACAACCTGTATGTACATAAAATATTTCACATGTAGAACGTGCCCAGGCATTTCACCATCCATCTCACTCCACTGAGATATGAAGCATGAAAATCTGCAGTCACTAGACAGAGAAGCAGCTATTTCTGCAGCATTTGGGTCTTCCTTGATCTTCCTTTTGTTAACTAAACCTTGTACTACTTGAGCTGGTGGAAGATTACAAGACAAGCTCTGTGGCTTTTGTTTATTATTGTTTACAGGGAGGGCTGCATCTTTAGAAAAAAAAAAAAAAAGAAGAAGAAAAAGTAGCTCCAAGTGCTATTCCTGCCACAATCCTCTGGTTGAGAAGCAAACTTATGATTGGGTCACTTGTGCACGGTAGGAGGCTGTGGGTATGCCTGTGAATAATCACCTGCTTGTATGTTCAACCACCTGCAGTTCAACCTGTATGAATTTCAGGGGGTACACAGATGTCAGTTATACAGCCTAAGAGGAAATTCCCCCCAACAAGCTTCTTTTTCTTTAACAACAAACTGCAACATCAGAATGTTGTGAGTTTACTCTAACCCCTGTGTGGTGATGTGATCACCAGGAGGTTATTAGAAGAGGAAAAGAGGGAGAGAAGGAGAGAGAGGCTGCTGTGGAGAATTTTCCCATCACAGAGACAGCGACTGGAGGAAGCTGAAGGCACGGCTGCCGCTGTGGCAACTCGTACATCCAGGGAGCAAGGAACATGAAATTGTAATTAGCAGAGAAAATAGGAGAGATGGAATCAGACTCTATCAAGGACAGCTTAAGTGTAGCCTCCAAAATGGCTGTGTCAGACATTTAACTGATGTGCATTTTTAGACGCTTATCTAAATTAGTTATTAGAACACAATCAAGTTGTGTCTCAACCTCTGGTGGTAATGTCCCTGACGTTATGCTAGGGATAAATTTGTCCTGTATGCTCAGGGCAAAGAACTGAATTCCTCTGATGTACAAACCTCAGATCTCCTTGTGTGTGCCTTTCTCTTTGGTGAAAACAGATCCCACGTCCCTCTGCTAAAGGCAATAGTGTTAGCAGCCTCAAACTTATCTCCTGTGGCACTGCTCGGAGCAGCTTACAGAGACAGCAAACAGTCGGGGTTACACCAGTGTAATTGAGGGCAAAAGCTGTCCCAACACATCCTAGTGCTTTTTCAAAAAGAAGAGATAATTCCACATGAAATTTCTCAGATCCCCAGGAAGAACGTGTGACATTCTTTACCACCATGTGATGCATTTTGCTGGCCTGTGTTCTGTGGCTGAAAGGTGAGGTTAATGTTAAGTAACAGCTTTGCTCTATTTTTGGCACTGGTACCTTCACGCTGTCTTTTCTATGTGATAGCTCAGAGATGAAGCTGAAAAATCTCCTAAGTGACCAAGCATTTTATTAATTGCTACTAAGTAATTTGGAATTCTGCTGTTGGGAGAACTTCCTCACTGCACAGAGAAGCAGCATCAGCTTTTTACTGCACTTATCACTTATGCATAATCTTAACCCTCTGTGCAAGACCTGTAACAGGGGCTTGACGTGACTAATACAGAGCGTGGACCTAAAAGGTCTGATGGACCAGAGCCACAGTGCAGCCAAAAGCTCCTGACAGAGCCATAAAATTTTGCACCTTGTTTCCCACTGAAGACACTTCAAACGCATTTACTCCTAATGCTGATAACTCTTTACTGATTCATGAGAACGAGACAGCCCGGAAGGAACTCTTGTGTGCCAGAGGCACGTTGGCCACGCGCGGCCGTGGAGCCCTGGTGGAAGGACACTACGTGTTCTACAAACCAAGCAGCACAACACCAGGGCATTCCATCCCTGCCCCGGGCCTCCTGCGCCTCCCAGGGGTGGACAGGGCTGGTGCCCACCTGCCAGAGGTGCCAGGGCTGGGTCAGATGGCCAGTGCCCACCTGCCAGCAGTGCCAGGGCTGGGCCAGGCTGGGCTGTATGGCCAATGCCAACCCACCAGAGGTGTCAGGACTTGGTCATATGGTCACTGCCAACTTGCTACCAGTGCCAGGGCTGGCCTGGGCTGAACCATGTGGCTGATGCCCACCCACCAGCAGTGCCAGGACTGGGTTGTATGGCCGATGCCCACCTGACACCGGTGCCAGGACTGGGCCAGGCTGGGCTGTATGGCCACTGCCAACCCCCCAGTGGTGCCA
>NW_008617470.1:0-227 GCF_000691845.1 Merops nubicus | reverse complement strand
TCCCAGCCAGCAGTGCCAGGGCCCGGGACAGGCCGTGCTGGAGGCAGCGGGGTGGTTCTGGAGCTCACGCTCCCCATCATTTCCTCTTGCCGAGCGTGCCATTGCACCAGGGGATGAATACAACCTAAACCCAAATCCCGCCTCCCTCGATGCTTTTGACCTTTAATTGTGAAACCGCCTCGCAGGACAATGACGGGGCGTACGTGTCAGCGCGATCCGGCCCCGCG
>NW_008617469.1:1888-2121 GCF_000691845.1 Merops nubicus | reverse complement strand
GCAAGGTGAGCATCCCCTGAACGTTCTCGATGTAGCAGTGCTGGGGTGCCAGCCCGGGGCCCTGCAGGACAATGTCCTTCGCGGCCGTCCCGATGGTGGTCCTCCCTGCCGGCAGAGAGGGCTGCTCAATGTCCCTGCCGCCACGCTGTGCCCGCAGGGACCCCCGGCAGCTGGGACTCACCTTCCTCCAGGGGCAGGAGCGTGATGGCTGTGCTGAGCCGGCCGCCGCCTAG
>NW_008617469.1:730-1824 GCF_000691845.1 Merops nubicus | reverse complement strand
GAGGGGGGGGGAGGGATGCTCACAGCTCCCATGGCTGCCAGATGCCTGGGCTGCTCCAAAACGGCTGCGCACTTGGGAGGGAGCGATGCCCGGGCAGTGCTGTGCACAGGCAGGACAGTCAGAACTGAGGGCCCCCTCCTGCCCACCCTGGGAGCAGAGGTGAGCTGCTGCGAGAGTAGCAGATTCCTGGGGCTTGGGCTGCGTCTAAGAGGATCTGAACGGGCAGGCACTTAGCTCAATTGGCTTTGCTGACAATCCCATAAGAGGATTGGGGTGAGGAGAGGCCGAGGGCAGCACCAGCTGCCCATGGCAGGGCTGGTTGCGCAGCAGAAGGGCTCCCAACTGGATCTTCCCACTCCTGCAAGGGCAGAGGTCCTGCAGCCCTACGTACTCACCTGGATGATGGTCTGGACTTTGTGAGCTGGGCTGGTGGGGTTCCTGCCAGGTGTCTCCATGGTGCTTGCTTGGAGATGCCGAGCAATCCCGGGCATGGGCCACTGCTAGAAGCGGCAGAGGTTGTCAGCACAGGTTAGCACACTTGTCACGGCTCTACTGTATTCCTCCTGCACGTCCCTGTGCATCCAGTAGCTTAAGTGAAAGTCTCACAAACCCCACCCTGCCCCAGACTAGCTTTTGCCCCCAAGAGGACTCCCCTCCCAAGCTCTGTCCCCAGCCCACCAGCTGTGGCCTGAAGCTGGCGAGCATCCTGTCTGGCAAGGCGCATGTCCCCACCAGCCCAGGAAAACCTGCACGTGCCAAGCGTGCCAATGGGGGACAGTGCCAGAACGAGCCAGAATGCCAGCTCAGCTTTGGGAAGGTGGTGTAGGAAACGTAAATGCCGGGAGCAATGGGCAGCCAGATCCTGACGGCTGACGGCAGACAAGAACAGCGAGTGCAGCATCCAGCTCTCCCCAGCAACTTCTGCCTGCCTGTCCACAGCTCCCAACACACCCACACGTGCACAAGCGCCTATCCCCAGCACCCAGACACACACCTTGGCGCCTGCACAGCCTGTCAGCAGCACCTCAGGGTGCAGAAGCCCCCGAGCACGTCGTGTCCCTGCGTGTGCCCTTGCCTGCCTGGCACACGCTGCC
>NW_008617469.1:0-657 GCF_000691845.1 Merops nubicus | reverse complement strand
TCAGCCGGTACTCACGCCACCGTCACAGCCTGGGATGCTACGGGGTTACTAAATTTACTGCCTGCTGCTCCCCACGTCCCTCCCTTCCGCTCCGGCCTGGCTGAGCATGGCTTAACCCCTCCCAGCCAGGCTAAGGCAGACGAACTGGAGTGTGCTCCCATTCCGTTAAGGACCCCCGTCCTGGGGCGGCCAGGGGCACCAGAAGAAGCCACAGCCTCGGCTCCCCACAGCATCACTTGCTGTCCCACCAGTCCTGGCATTGTGCGGGGTGAGGGACCCCCCGGATCAGCCAGTGCTGGGCTCAGCTGCGGGGGCGAGCAGGCAGCTATTACACACTGCGGAAAAAATGAAACACTGGAAAACACCAAGCGTGGGATCCAGGACTGGGATGGAGCCCAGGCAGCTCTGTGCGACACCAGGGCCAGCTGCCCCACAGCGAGGGCTCCATGGGGACCAGAGCCATCCCCAGTGAGGATTCTATGGGGATCGCGGCTGCCCCAGGACAATGGCTCTGTGGGGACTGTGGCTGCTCCAAGTGGGATGGGGACCACTCAGCTAGGGCAGGGGGAAGCAGAGATGCGGTGCCCTGGGAGCAGCTCTTGGGTGCCCACCAGCTGCTGAGGCGGGAGCCCCGTTTTCCCTTACCTGTCGCCTGGT
>NW_008617468.1:0-8645 GCF_000691845.1 Merops nubicus | reverse complement strand
ACTGTGTAGCTTCATTTCAGTATGAAAGAAGTCTCAGAAGTTACCAAGGCCTGAGGGATGTTTCTCAACCCTCTGAGTTGTTGTAGTGCCCTGTTCAGCTGCCCTCTTTTGTTGCTGAAGTGCAATAAATGGCCTTTGTGTAATTTAGGACACAGTACAAAGGCATCTTAATGTTCCTGTTCTTAGTGAGATGTAGTCTGTGCTGCTGAGAAACTTACATTTACATGGACATTTTGTTGGGATTACTTCCTAATTGATAAGGCAGTCATTTTTCATAGATGTATTGGAGCAGATTCTTTATTTTATTATTCCAAACAATAGACCAGCTTGATTATATGAAGTCCCTTGTATAAATTTAGGACAGGTTACAACTAATCATGTAGAAGAAACATTTTCAGGGAATGTTATGCATCCATCAGGCAAAAGAGATGGCATTTGCCCATAATAGGAAAGTTAAATACTGACTTTTTAGAAGTATTTTTTAGATGTTGGGCCCTTAGGTGGTCTTTTGCACTTATATTATGACAAACCAGAAACTTAAAAAAAAAAATAAAAAATAGTACAGTACTAGTTAATGGAATTATTTAATGGAATAAGGTGTGGTGTTGAAGCCAGGTGCAAATCACCAGTGGAGCAGAGGGAGAGCTGCTTTGCCCACGCTCATCTGAATCACAGCATCTCCAGGTGGATATTCTGTATCTTTATGGGTGGGTTTCAGCCTCATGAGGAAAAACCCCTACATGTTGGCTTTTAGTACAGTGAGTTTTGGGGTTTGGTTGGGTTTTGGGGGGTTTTGTTTGCTTTTCATACAAGATAGATCTACATTGTGAAATGCAAACATTTTGCAAAGAATGTGGTTTCTGAAAATCAAGTACAGGAGAATCTTGAGCCCCTCCATTTTATTTTATTTATTTAATTTTATTATTTTTTTACTCAACGGCTTGGTATTGCTGAAAGCCTCAAGGCTTCTGAGGTCAAATGCTTTGTAGCCAACAAACTCCCAGTGTGTACTGAGCCGGGATACCCTGAAAACTGAGAGTAGCATGACAGTGTGTGATGGGACTGTTCAGTGTGGGAGTGCTGTGCTACCCGGGAGCCTGACAGCTGGGAAGTCTTTGCAGTGACTGAAACAGCTGTACAGCTGCTTGTCATGCTCGTTGTTCAAGATTTTTATTACTTTTCTGCCTCAGCCTTCTTACTAAGATGTTAAAAACTGTGATAATACCCTTTGATAATTGTCAGTTTTTGCCATTTAGTAAATATTTCGCACTGCTACTTCTACTGGACTTAAGTGGTTTATAGAGTGTGTGCATCCATAAGAAAGTCAGATGCCCAGAGAAAGATAAACTGAGACTTGAAAAAGAACTTTAATTTGCATATAACTTTATTTAACCTTTTAAATTTCTTCTGTTCAAGATATTAATATTTTATTCATAATCTTCCATTTCAAATTTTGTACTCTTACCTTAATGAACAATGAGTGAAAGACTAATGTGAAGCCGGTAAACTCTGACTTGTTGAACCATTTTTTTCTGGGCTGAATCTCAAGCTTAACCTAGCACTTGAATCTCAACCTAATGACATATCATGTGACACATATGCGGTGATTAATTTTCTTTCAATTTTTCTGCTTAAGATTCATTTATCAATCTATAGCTCAACCACTTATATTAGCGTTTTCTTGAGAGTTAAATGTCACCCATCTGTGATAAGCTGTGAATCATGGGCCATGACATGTGATTCTATTTAATGCAGCCTGGTAGAGGAAAAAGCAGCAAGCACTTTGTGAGCAGCTGATATTACATGAAATAGTGTTATGTGGAGTGGTGATATCCCAACTCTCCCGAATTCTAATATGCTTCCTACATCTCTATGTGAGGTTAGAGTCCATCGATTTGCTTCTCATTTAATTAACATCTGAATTCTTCTGTAGGTGCAGAATTTGTTTTGATGTACTCCCTTGATCTTGACCCATATCTGAATAATTGAGGATTGGGTAGAATCTTTTATAAATGAGTTAATCATTATACATTAAAACCTATTAGAGTCAATTTGTTTAATTCCCAGTGGAGCTAGTAAAGTCCTTATCTGCGTCAAAATCTTCACAACAAAAGGATTTGTTGTGGCAAGGAAGATAAACTCCTCCTTCCTTCCTGATCTACCGACAGTACTTTAAAAAAATTGCCTGTGTAATGGTGGCTGTGTGGAATTAGTTTTGAGAGCAGGTGTCCGACCTGTCAATAACTAGCTAAATGCCAATAGGTTGGGGGTGTGGGTTTCTTTTTTAATCCTTTAAATGAAGCATGGTAAATGTTGGTAAAAAGGTGGTAATGGCAAAATGATTGCAAAAGCATCTTTGCCAATATCGACTTACCTGTGAGCAGTAGTTCAGCAAAATTAGGGTATGTCATACCTGTAACTGCAATGGAACAGTCCCCACCTGAAACCCTGTCTTCAGAAGATACTGGACCTGCTCTACACCTGCAGATCAGGTCTAAAAAGCAATACTTTATTTTCTGAAGTCCCTGTTTGCAGGGCACAACATTAGCCTGTAGACCCCTAAACTGAGTTGTTTAGCGCTGTTGAACACAGGAATTGGAAATGATGCTGTAAGACAGAATGCAAAAAATTAAAAACCAATTTTTTTAATTGCATTTGCTTTGTTATTTGAAAAAAGACACAGGAGGGAGGATTAGCATACCTGACATCCTGAACTAACCAATTTAGAAGTGAAGATTTATGATATAATAGCTTTGTCTGAAAATTTGGAAGTACAGAGCTAAGATTCCTGCATTTAGCAAACACATGTTTTCTCAGGGGATTCACGTTTTCACTAGAGTTGCTAGAGAGAACGTAGATTTCCTACAGGATTTTATGTAATTGATTGTCACGGTATTGTGCCCTCTCATCTCCTGGTGCTCTTGACCAGGTTAAAGGTGCAGGACATGGAAGGGTATAGTACTTCCTGTTTAGCTTCAGTGTGAAATGAAGTGCATCTGAGCTCCAAAGTACAACACAGTCTCCTTTTTCATGCTTTGTATTGAGGTTATGCAATGCAAGGAGTGAACTAGTCATCTGCACCAGCATTGTAACTGTGTTGTGGTCTGCTTGCATCCAGTGGAGCTCTTTACAGCCAGGGCATAAGTTGAAGTCAAGGTAGGGTGGTCACAGAACTAGAAAATGAACAGAGTAGCAAAGCCTGACAAGACAGATACAGTTTCTTGGTGCTTACCCCTAAATCTTTAAAAGCAACCCTTGAGAACATTGGTCTTTTCAAAGGTACCCTCTACCAATCCTGTAGTTTTCAGTACAGTTCTAGCAAACTTGTTGCCTTTAGGATACACAAGAAAATATGCAATAAAATTTAGACTAGTTACAGATCAGCTACCTGATTTTGCTATTTGTCATCTTCAGTAGTTGGGAACTCTTAGCTAGCACACAAACTTAATTGTGCTACATCTGATTGCTCTGGAAGTTTCAGTGCTACTAGTAGAGACTACTTCCAGTTTGCCAGATAAATTCTATTCATAGATATTTACACTTAGTACTTAGTCACCTCTTATGTTTTAAAAGTCGCCCACACATTTAAATGGCAGTTCACCACTTCATTTAAAACTGTGCTTGCAGTCATACATAGGAAACAGAGAAGTAGAAATTGTGTTATCTTATGGGATTTTACACAATGAGCAGTAAACAAATTGGGAGTTTTAGTTTGGTAGGTTTTATTTTGTTTGTTTGTTTGTTTGTTTGTTTTGTGCAATGTGATGCAGTTGTTAAAGAATGCGTTATCAGTGTACATTGTTGCAAACCCAGAAGCTTCAGGAGTTGATAACTGATTAACTTCTTATGGGAGGCGATGTTTTCTTTTGCAATATCTAGAACAAACACAATACACATGGCTGGATGGACATTTCAAGTGCAAAACTTTCTGTGGGTAACCTTGACCCATATATGAAGGAACTAAATTTGTGGAGTGAGACTGAGGTCATTTAGCCTCTGCACTAATTTATTTCTTGTCCATTTCTAGGCAGATGCTGCCAAGTACAGTGTGTCAGACAGCATGGCGAGGATAAGTTTTATCAGTGTCTGTTTGCCAAATCTATTTCACATAATATTTTGGGCTGCTTTCAAACTGAAGTTCCTAAGAAAGGGGATAGTCTGGTGCTCTCATTGTCCTCACCAGCAAGCTTTTTTGTTGCATATTTGTTAAAAATATTCTTTAAATAAAACCAAAAATTCCTGTTAATAACATGCATACAACATTATATTGTAATCCTTTGACAGTATTTAGCTATGGGCAAAATTGGAATTTCATAACACCACTTTCACCAGAAAAATGAGTCTTACTGGAATGATGTACAACAGATTGCTGTTTGTTTTCAAGTGTAAGAGATTATATATTTTCCATTTATTAAAGTGGACACTGAAGTAAATAAGAGGGACGGTCAGCTAGATTTAAAAGCATAGACAAGTTGCAGAAAGGCCGATTTCCAGAAGATTACTTTTGTCTTTATAAAGGATAGCATAGGAAAAAAACTAGAGCCCTCACCCCCTTCGGTGCTCTCTTGTTTTCCTGTATTTATTAAGATAAAACCTGTTACTTGTATGGTGGTTTAAGAAAGAATAGATGTTATAATTTTTGAGGCAAGGACTCTTCAGGATTTAATAAATAATTTCTGTTTATTGACACGGTGCCACTATAAACCATACATAAATACAGTGCCCAGCAAATATTTTTTAACAGTGGGAGAGCAGCTTTCACACAAAGAATGTTTTTCACAGCTTAGATCCAGGTCTGCAGACGTACCCTCCCTTTGCAGAAGAAGAGAGGACTGTGTTACATATGCATTGTGACAGAGCTGGCCTCCCTCTGTGCAGAGACTGTCACAGACCATGCAGCTCAGAGCAGTTGCTCTAATTCACGTTGAGTTTATGGAGGTCAGCCCGTGGCTGAGAATCAGAGGATTTGTCCTGACATTGCACCTTTCCCGTGTTCTCAGCCAGAAGTGGAGCAGAGAAAAATTGCATCTACATTATCTATAGAAGAATTTTCTGAAGCTGTCCTAGAGGGCACTAAATCAGCTGTGCTATTGACTTTGCAGAAACGACAGCTGCAAAGCAGTTGTAAGGACTTTAATAATCAAAATCATTAGCTTTAAGCTTGAGGTAATTTAAAATACTTTGTTGTATATTCAAAAGAGCAAACAAGTGCAAAATTTAGGTATTTTGTGTTACTCTTGAAAGACCTGAATAGGAAGCTGGGCAGGTGAATATAGTTTGAAGTTGGTTGAGTTAGCTAAGTAAAAATTTGGTCCCACCATCTGTCCATTCAAATTGGAGAAGAGGAATGGCTTAGAATACCTGTAACCCCATGTCTCAACACTATCATGTTACTGGTTATAAAAGCTAGGTGCAAGCAGTATTTACAAAGTTGGTCTTTAATTCCTTTCTGAATTCTGTACTGTATAAAAACTGTGTTATTTCTTTTTAACTTAGGTATATTATAAATAGCTAGTTATATTATAAAAGAATAAAATGAAAGCCCTCTAATAATATTATTTGTTGGAAGCCCTGCTTACTTGTGTATCTTAACATCTGGGCTTAAGGGAAATAAATAAGCCAGTTAAATACACTGGAATTTTCCAAATGTCTGTCACAGAACTGGCTTCACTTGCAGAATATGGTGGCTGATTATAAATACAACACAGACTCAGAAATGAGGAAATTATTTCACCCTTTATTTGCTTTCAAAATGGAGACCCTTTTCTCAAAATAATGTTTTCCATCTGTTTTGAGATTTCATGACGCTGCTGGATCAGGGAAACAGAAGCAAGAAGTTTAATGTCTTTGCAGTTTGATGTTCTCATTGTAATGTGAAATGTGCAGAGTGTGTTGTGTTAGGCTGAGGAAATCAGTAGAATATGTAGTACACTTAGCTTGTAGGCTATAGTGGGAATAAATGTTTCTGGCTTGTGTTCTCATATTGGATGTATGTTTTTGGGGGTGAGAAGGAGAACAGGATAACTTTCTAGAATGTATATTTTGCATTAAATTGCTGTTTACTGATCTTCCTCTGTACTTTGGTAGAACTTGCACAGATACAGAAAGTATTTTTTTGAAATCTCTTTGTTACAAGTTAAGACTTGTGTGATTTCTTTAATACATAAAAAATATTTGGGAACTTTTGAATACTTGCAGTATGGTGTAAAAAGGTGCGTGGTTTTTCTTGTGGCTTAGAAGATGGCTCTGTTCTAGATGGCAGATAAGAATGTTCATGCTTGTAAAAACTTAAAAAAAAATCAAATAACTGTGTCTTGAAAATAACACTTATGAATGATTAGTAGAATTAAATGCTATATAGATAATCACTTCTTGATGGGAAAACTGTATGGAGAGGATCAGTGAAATGGATGTATCTGTAAGGTTTCAGATTAAAATTCGTATATGGACAAAGTGTTGTGGATGTCTGGATAGTCACGGCGTACACTGCATTGTATGTCAAGGCTGAAATGCCAGTGTACTTAAAGCCACCCACAGCATTTCAGGCTTTACTGACCTTATTACCATTTCTCTCTTCATGAAAGCTGGTGATGAAAGTGCACTCAATAGATCTCTTACCATTATCCTGCCTGTTTCCTGTGATCTCCTTAAAAGAGTTAGGGAGAATTCCTAGCTGGGAAATGAATCTTAGGGTTAATGCAGTCTATCTTATCTCGGATCCCACTGGGAGAATAGGCTTTCTGTAATTCAGCTGCAGGTTATCCCTTCTTTGCACGGGCAAGATGGATGGGGACATAGAACTGCTCATTAAAAAAAAAAAAAAAAAAAAATTAGGGTAGGATTTTGGAGGACAAGAAGAATATGATTCCAGTTAGGCACATGAGCAGAAAGGTTATGGTGTAACGAATGGAACATTTTTAGAAATAATTAGCTTTTATTTGAAGTAATAGATTCAGAGAAATATGGAGTCCACATTATTGAAAGTGATAAAACCATATTGTCAGGGTCTGAATGTAAAACCAGGTTCTGCCTCATCCCCCAGTCATTACATCTGTTATCTATCTCCTGATTAAATAAAAGCTCTGTTAGATTTAGTAACTTTGCTCTGGATATTGTGGCATCACTGTACATGTAATGATTTTAATAAATTTCATTTATAGAACTAAAGAGAAAACCAATCACTGGCAGAGAGGGCTCTGGCTGCAATGTATTAGCTATTTGGAAACATACTGAACCTCACCTACAGCATTACAGACAACTGCAAATAATATAGTTTTAGTTTGTTTTTTTTTTTTGTTTTGTTTTTAACTGGAATCTATAAAGTAATCCTAAAGTTCATCATACACAATTCTACTTGCTTTCCCTTTACAAGCGTGGCAAGAATAGATGTTTTTTAATAAAGGTAGAATCTTTTATGAACATTAAGTTTACAGCAAAATATTAATTCAAGTCCTGTCCTTTTTTTTTTTTTTTTTTTCTCCAAAAATCCCCAAAGAAGAATCAGTTGTATAAAATCTTTGGAAGATAAGAGCAGTCTGAAAGGACCATGCAATAATAGGCCTAAGCTCTAGAATTTGGATGTGACCTGGAGCTGACTGTAAGCCTACAGATTTTTCACATCTGTGTTTTAAGTTATTTTCAGGGATGAAAACAAGGCTCTAGATCAAATAAACACGTTTTTGGTTGTAAGAGGTAATGTTTTGCACGATCCTAGTGAACGGTTGTTAAGTCCATTTTGTGTAAATCTACGGAGGATATGTACTGTGCCAGCTTTCAGCTACTTGGCTCTAGACTCAGACTGAAACAGGACAGATGTGTAAGTGTGGAGATTGCCAGTTCAAATTCATGTTGGCCAAAGGCTTAGTGTCACATTTGTATGCTACAAGTTGTTATATATTGTGTGTGCTGCAGATAGAAGGGAATACATCTGCAAGAGCAGAACCATCATTTTAAGAGTAGCGTCATCATTTTGTGACAGCAGGAAATTGCAAGATATCAGTAACTTCTATTCATAGGTGTCATTCTGTGCTGATGTTTTGTAGCAATAACATTGGGAACAGCCCTGGAACCAAGCCCAATCTGTGCATGTCAAAAAAACCTTATCTTATCTGATTGTTTCTTCAAAAACTTTGGAGAGGGGAAAAACCGAATTATTTACAAATTATTTTTAGAAAATATGAAAAGAGAAAGCAACTGGAGTGTGTGTAGGAAACTTTGGTGCTCTTTATTTTTACTCTTGGGTTCAAGAAACAGGATCAGTACAAAAAAGATATTTGCTCTTATGTATCTCTTCTCCATGCACATTTCCTCTTTGCCTGCCTTCGTGCATTGCATTTTCAGGGAGAGAACACGACTTATTTTAAGTAAATTCTACCCTCCAGATTTGAAAGGGGAATTTTACCCTTGAATAGTTTGATTATGTGCATGGATAAAACTGATTACTTTGGACTTGGACACAAAAATCTGTACTCTGGCCAAACCCCTTTCGCTTTTACCATGGAACAATAATGCAGCTTAAGTGCTGCATGGTACCTCCACTGGGAATGATGAAAACACTCCACTTGCTTTTGTTATCACTGCTATATTACACCTTGTTTCTACTGATGACAAAGGATAATCGTGTAAAGACCCCCAGCCACACTCCT
>NW_008617467.1:418-1015 GCF_000691845.1 Merops nubicus | reverse complement strand
GGTCACCTGAGGTCATGGGGTCACTCGAGGTCATGGGGTTACTGGGGGTCATGGGGTCACCAGGGATCATGGGGTTACTGGAGGTCAAAGGGTCACCTGAGGTCACAGGGCACTGAGGGCACTGGAGGTCATGGGGTCACTCGGGGTCACGGGGTCACGCAGGGGTCACCTTAGGTCATGGGGTCACTCGGGGTCATGGGTTCACCCGGGTCATGTGGGGTCATGGGGTTACTGGAGGTCACGGGGTCACCTGGGGGACGGGGGATTGTGGGGTTACTGGAGGTCACGGGGTCTGTAACTGGTCCGTACTGGTCCATACTGGTTTGTAACTGGTCCGTACCAGTCTGTAACTGGTCTGTACTGGTTTCTGACTGGTCCATACTGGTTTCTAACTGGTCCATACTGGTATGTGAGTGGTCCATACTGGGCCGTACTAGTTTGTAACTGCTCCATACTGGTTTCTAACTGGTCCGTACTGGTCTGTACTGGTTTCTAACTGGTCCATACCGGTCCATACTGTTTCTCAATGGTCCGTACCGGTTCCTAACTGGTCTGTACCGGTCTGTAACTGGTCTGTATGGTCTGTACCGGTCCATA
>NW_008617467.1:0-224 GCF_000691845.1 Merops nubicus | reverse complement strand
TGCTCTGTATTGTCCATATTGGTCCATACTGGTCTGTAACTGGTCCGTACTGGTTTCTCACTGGTCCATACTGGTCCGTACTGGTCAGGAGGAGCCCGAGGCCCCCCGCTCCTTGGCCTTCTCCCCGGACGGGCTCTGGCTCCTGGGCGGGTTCTGCGGCTCCATCCGACTCTTCCCCACCCAGCGCCCCGGCAGGATCGGCCCCGCCCGGGCCCTGGGTCAGC
>NW_008617466.1:0-1782 GCF_000691845.1 Merops nubicus | reverse complement strand
CCCCCACGGCGCCGGGGAGGGGTCGCGGCACCAAGGCCCCCGTGGGGCGCGGGACTGGCTCTGACTGACATGGAGGGAGTCCTGGTTGTGCCAGGTTACGTGGTCGGTGCTAACAAATAGTTAAGGGGGTTCGGGATGGGGGTGTCACGCGCGGGGTGATCCTGGCGACTGGCAGAAGCATGCCGTTGGTGACGGCAACTTGCCATTTTCTGCTGGTTTATCTTAAAATGTTTTATTTGTCTGTCTGCATTATTCACACCTCCCACCAAGCCCTTTGCCCGCTCCTCTTCTTGCGGGGCTGGGCATTGGTGGGGTGTCCCTCTCACGGATGTGCCCCATTTCCAAACAGAGGCTGAAAGGACCTTCTCGGCAAACCCTTCTGAATAATGTAATTGCACTTTTTTTTTTTTCCCAAAGAAAACTTCTCCTTCTAATGAGTTTGCGTACCCTGGCGAAGAAGAGCAGCGAGAGGACCTCCTAGAGGTTCTCCAAAGGGATTTCCCCGTGCCCCCCAAAGGGGAGGACCACGCTCCATCTTAGAAAACACCACTGCTCATTTTTCCTTTTTTTTTTTTTTTTCCCCTTTTATTTTTTTCTGCTGGCAGCTGCAACCGACTCGTGCTGGCGAGGGACAGTGCTGATGAAACCCTGGCTAGCTGACTTTGGAAACACTCTCACTGTTATGTTTAGTCCTCAGATCTGACTGTTAACGAGTCAGGTGTTAAAAATGTGTAATTTCTGGTGAGTGTGGCTTTTCCTCCCCAGAATGTTGCAGGTAACTGGGAGGGTTATTACAATCAGAAACAGGTCTGGGAGAAGAACCCACTGTGGCTCCTCTGCTCAGAGTGTTTGAGGCACAGACTTGTCCTCTCCCAATGCCCACACTGGGGCATGTGAAGCTTCACAGCTGGCACCAGTGGAGAAAAAAATTTGGGGAAATCCCTGTGGCTGCTGCAAGATGAGTGGGAAACCTCTGCCAAAAATAACCCCAAAAACTAAGGTTTTTTTTTGAAAAGTGAGATGTATCTGCTGTGTGGCTTTTTTTGGAGGCACCAGTAGCTGTCCCCGACAGAAGGGACTGGCATGGAGCTGGTAGTGTGGGAGCTCTGCTGCAAGGGTGGTGATGCCTCTGCACCCCTCTGCTCCATGGGTATCAGCCAGGAGGAGCCTCCAAGGGGGAAAACCAAACCTGTGTGGCTGCGTGTCCAGGGTGGCCTGGGCCTTTCACCCCACACTGGGAGAGGTGAAGGTTTACAGTCAGAACCTTCTGGCTGCAGAACAGCAGGTATCTGCAGGAAGGTTTAGCAGCTGGGCAAGCCAACAGTGCTGCTTTGAGCTCACGTAGACAGCGAAAATACAAAGCATCTGCTGCAAAAGGAACCAGCATGTTTATGGTTGGCCCTTACACTCCCAATGTTTTAATTTTTTTTTTTTTTTTTCAGAAGCACACAGGCTTGCGGGCTTTGGAGGTCTGTGACTCCTCCTCGGTGTTTGGGGTACATGACTTGTGCTGGGATTTTGGAGGGCCATGAGTTTTACTAGGATTTTGGAAGTCCAGGATTTTGAAAGCCTGTGACTTCTGCTGGGATTTTAGAGGTTTAGGATTTTGGATCCTAATGACTTCTTCTGGGATTTTGGAGGTCTGTGATTTCCCCTGGGGCTTATGGTGCCCTTATGACTTTTGCTTGCTTTTAGAGTTCTGGGATTTTGGACGCCTGGGACTTCAGAGGTCCGTGATTTCTCCTGGAGATGGGGGCGGGGGGGTGTCACCTCTAAGTTCTT
>NW_008617465.1:778-1200 GCF_000691845.1 Merops nubicus | reverse complement strand
AGAGAAAAACAGCAATAGCACCAGCCATGCTGTGGCACTTTTCCACTTCAAAGCCCTGTGCAAACACCAGCCAATTAATTAATTAACCAGCACAAGTGCCCCATGCAGGCCCTTCCTCCTTCCAAGGCCAGGCTGAGTCCAGTCCTATGGTGTGGGGGACAGGCCCCTTGCCCCCAGCCCCAGGTGCTCAGCATGGTCTTCATTATTTATTCAATACACTCGTATAAAAACTCCCACGTTAGAAAGCTGTACAAACCAGGGTGGGCAAAGCGCCCGCACAGGGTGCTGCTGGGGGGGTGGTGCCCCTCTGGCACCCAGCAGAGGGGAGGGGAAGGGCAAGGTCCAGGGTGGGGGCAGCTCTTGCTGCCCTCAGGCACGGTGGGATGAAGGATGGGGAAGTGGTGCAGCACAGTGGGGAGGGG
>NW_008617465.1:0-326 GCF_000691845.1 Merops nubicus | reverse complement strand
CTCTCCAGCCCCCGGCTTGTGCTCAGCCTCTGGCTGCTGCCACCGTCCTGCCTGCAAGGCCAGGGAGCTGGGGCAGCCCAAGGGCTTTGGCTGCTCAGCTCAGCTTCAGGCCCTCCGGCCCTGTAATACTGACAAATCCTTTCCGCGCCCAGGTGTGCGCAGGGCAGGCTGCCCCGGGGCGTGCCCGAGGGCCGCGGGGGTCCCAAGCATCCCCGCTCTGTCCCCAGCGGCCTCAGCCTTGGACCACCTGGGCACGGTGGGGCAGCTCACAGCCCCTGTGGCACCAGGAGGGGCAGGAGGAGGCTGATGAAGGTGAAGGGGCTGCT
>NW_008617464.1:0-21756 GCF_000691845.1 Merops nubicus | reverse complement strand
GCAGCCCCTCAGCCGGGCCGGGCGAGCGGGCGGGCAGCGGCGATGGCCACACGGGCCTTTCTGAGCATCGCCCTCCAGAGTTTGCGGGAAAGGACCGGCCAGCCGTGACTCTCCCTCGCCGCGGCGGGGTCTGCGGACTCCCGCAGGCACCAAATGGAGGGTTCCGGGCGCCCGCTGCTTTCCGCTGAGGCGCAGCCTGGCCATAGCACCTGACAAAACACCTGCGCTCACAAATACTAAAAACAATGCGAAAGGACGGGGCTAAATTATTCTTAAAACAGTAAAAAATTAAAAACAAAAAAGGAATGTGGACTGGTTGGTGCCAGATTTAGAGCTTGTGCAAACATGTATTTATCAGGCTTCCTCTGCCTGTTGCAAAACCCTTACTCACTTTTACCCTGGTGTCAGTTAGAAAAGACGACAGATTTCTGTGCCATACAACTCTTATCAAAAGGATTCCTACAGAAAGAAATACACTGAAAATACTGATCCTTAAAATATTTTCTAATTTTTGAAAACCATTCTCTTTTTTTTCATTGCTCCTGAACTAGAGCAACAGGGCTGCCTCCAACAATTCATGTGACTGGAAACAACATCACTTGTTTGTAAAATGTAGAAATAAGTTGCTTTTTTCCTCCACTGAAACAGTGCAACTTAGCCCTCTGGCCCTGCCATTAGAGCATAGCTTCTGAACTAGTAAATTTAAAATAAATTGCAGCACTGTCTCAGACTAAATTTTAAGCTGGTTCAAAGCTTCATGCCATTCAACAAATTCTGTAGAGGCAGCCACTGTAAATATGTACTTCCTCATACATAAATACATGAAAAGGAGACAGAATATTTTCTCAAATATTGATTGATTTAAACATAAATATTTATTTATATATTTATATTTATTTAATCAACTTTTGTTTTCTTTCTTGAAAATATTAATTTTTAACTTTGCATTTCAAATTCTTAGACATTGTGTGTTTAGATAACATAAGTGTATTCTCTCAAACTGTGCAAACCCAGATCAATTAAAAGCACGCAATAAAGGTTATGCTCATTTTTACAGTTCTGTGTATATGAGGTTTTACCTTTATTATTCTTACCTTAAACTGACTTGCATCAGAACTGTGTCATATTACAATATTCCAAAATTTACACCACATGTTTTAGACTCTTTAATCCACCTCCCCATCTAATTACTGGGCAGACAGCCAAAGGTAAACAGCACTTCATTCCTACTTCCAACATGACAAGATCTTGGCCAGCACAGAACAACAAAAGCTTTTATGATAAATAGCTTCAAATATAATCAGGATTGCTAATGAACCCATTGTCTGAAATTAAATTCTAAAGCCACCAGTATTATTTAGAAATGTGAATAAAAATGGGTAAATATTTGTGCTTATAAGCATACAATAAGTATTCAATTTGTGCTTATAATAAATTCTGAAACCAGAAAGCATTTTTACTTTGTACTATTAGAAAATGCCTTCTTCAATTCTGGCCTCAGGCAAGTTTCCATCTTAGTTCACAACATCTGCTTTTAGCTGACCAGACTTTAAAGTTTAAAGCCATAATACAAACAGTTCATTTTTTAAAGCTATTTTCCCTTCAATTCCCTTCCCTAGGTGACATCTCCCTCAACACACACACAAATCACATAAAATATATAGCAAAGCAGTCTCTCAACTGCTCTGAGACAGTTTAATTTTTTATTTTCCCTAAGCCTAACATCTGATTTGCCATATGTTTTGAGTCTTTCCAGCTCATGGAGATCACCTACTAAGTCACAAACCTGCATGTTCTGGAGCAACACAACTAGAAAAATCACAAACACCAGCCATTGGTCAGTGATCCACATGACAGAATAATACTAATACTTAGTAAACACAAAGCTGTTGGAAGATTCTGTTTTTTTTCAGAATTTACAGATTGAACAAATCAGTTGCAAACAAATTAAACGTATCAAGACATAAATGAGCTGATGATCAGTGGCTTCTCTCAGTTTCCTTTGTTTGGCTTTATCCACAATTGCAGAGATAAAACCCTTGGTCTCTAAAAAGTGCCTCACCTTGTAACAGAAGACACTATGAAGTATCAGAAGGTCATAAAAAGTACAGGTGACCCCTGACCCATATGATTTTTACCATGTGCCAATGGTTGCAGAGATTAATTTATTAATGAAATTGCAAGATTCGGTGATTTAAAAAAATATTTGCAGCTGTAACCTTTTTCTAGTCAGAATTGGGGAATAAATATACAGCAAACCCCCAAGTTGTTTAGATGAGGAAAAGAAAAGGGGAATTTCCTCCATTTTATCCTATTAGATAAATTGATTTACAAATATGAGCCTGATGTTGCACCACCCTGGCAAAAACTTAAAACAGGTGAATAACTTGATGTGTGGCAGCTGAAATTACTCATGTGCATAAGCGTTTGCAAGATTGGGTCTTAAGAGAGCTAAACGCAGCTCCCGCCGGGACCTGGCAATACTGCTCTGCATGTCTGCCGGAGGGGATCTCCCAGACCCGATACACGGCGCTGCTCCCCAGGGCTGCAGCGAGCAGCCTGCTCTCGCCGTGCCCCTAACATATGCTTCCCAGGAAGTTTAGCTCCTGAACTTTGGGTTTTATGTGGCTGAAGTAAAATCTCTTTAACGCTGTGTTGGTTTTTTTTTTTTCCATGGTGAGGTTGGGAAAGCGTTCTTTTCTGTTCTTTTTACCTTTGTTTGCTTTTTCAGTTTCTTACCCATCCATTTTTTCTTTTAAGAGATAAACTCCTCCCACTGAAGCCTTCAAGCATAGACTAACCACCAAGGACCATTTTCATTACATATAGTATTAGCATCTTACTTCAAATTAACAAAGCTAGCACATTTCACAACTCCACTCTGAACAAATCTCATCTTGTACAAACACATTTTATGTCACATACTATTTACAGACATCAATTCTGCACATAGACAAATATTATATTGAGTATAGATTTTACAGTTCACATAACTGAACTGTAAAACCTTAAAAATTAAATCTTAAACACATAGCTAACTGTAAAATCTACTTTTTCATCCCTGTATCCCTGATACTTAAATCATAAGCTCAACTGATAAAATGAGACATATGCAGAAGGAAATAAAGGGAGATTAGTGCTGTGGTGATATTTGCTCTTCTGGAGCATACCTCCTAGGAGGCAAGTCATTGGTGCTCCCCTTAAAACAAAGATTGTCCCATTGATATGGTGTCCATGGAATCTGCTTTTCATCAAATGACAAACCTGAAAGTTATACCTGCTACCAGTGTTTTGGAAAATAGTTAACTCAGCTATTTTCATCTTGTCAGTTCCAACAGTGTAGATTTTTAAAAGGAGGAAGGGAATAGATGCTTTTTAAGATAGAGGTATATGTTGAAGTAAGATCTCAATAGAAGTATATGGTACAATAAAACACTCTTCTTTTATTAGCTTCTTAGTCTCAACTATTATGAAACAGGTATATTGACTACTATAAAATTGCTAACATCCAGATTCCAGATCCTCTGACAGCTCATTCACTGACAAGATTTTCCATCAGCATAATTTCTTGCTTTGCATTGGAAACTATAATTCTATCATTGAGAAAAATTATTCAGAACCCCTTGAAAAGGAATAAATGTGTAGATTTCATCTTTTTATTAGATAAGCATATTATAAAATCTACAGATTTTTCCAAGAATAATTTTCTTGTTTATAAAAAATACAAACAGTTCCAGTAAAAATTAATATTATGAATAGTCCCAGTCCTAATAAAAATTTATGTTATTAATAATCCCAGTTCTGCTGTGAGCTTTGCACAGGAACAGGGAACTTCAGTGATAATGATTACTTGTTTCAGTGTAAGCCTATTTATCATTTTATCAAATTAGTTCCCTGGAGAAAATAGTCTTTTTCTGCCCACGTTTTGAAGTAATATGCACTACTTATGAATTTCATTTGTGTACAGTTTTGGCAATTTTAAAAAAAAAGACTTGTAGTAGTCTTCATGTATCACTCTGAAACACTGAATATATATTTGTCCAAAATGTTCATCTTCCAAATCCTCACTACTACAAATATTCTTCAGTAATACATGCAGACCAGTTGACTTTGAGTTAGGATTTTAAGTGAAAGCCTAATAACTTGCAGTTGCTCATTAGACTGGCAAGAAAATACATTATGGAAAGAAAAGGTCCATAGAATAAGTAGGGAAATGTACTTCTCAGGAAAAGGGATGTTTATCCTGGAAAAGCTGTTTATACAGAAATCTTAATATGGCTGAGGTATTTGTTCCCCCTCAAGGGACAGAAGAAAATCTGTGAGTTTCAAAAATATGGGTCTGATAAGATTAATTTTTAGAATTTATTGTTTTACACATAGCATTACTTTTAACTGAGAAAATTTATGGTGTGTTTTTTTTTTATTTTGGCAGGCAGTTGTTTAAGGAGACCTTCATCCTGTGACACTGTGGCCACTTAACATCTGTATGTCTTATTCTTCCCAAGGCAATTTGCTTGGTGTTGTATCCACTCCATTCTTTTTTTTTTTTTAAAAAAAAAAAGCAGCAAATATCCTCCTGGACATGCACATCCAAAGATTTCTACAAAAGCTCATCTTACTCCCTTCCTTCCCTGATCTCATTCTAACTAATAAGTTTATGTTGATTAAGGTAGAATAAAGAGACTTAATCACAAACTGCTATTAAAGAAGCAGTCTGGTCCACATGCGAGGTGAATGTGGTCCAGCTAATACAATTAATTGCTTGATGTAGTCAGGGCTAAGACACGTGTATTCTAGGGATAATTCTGATAAACTGTCTTTCCTAGGATGACAGCTTGCTTACTCAGTTATCTCTAGTAATCTTCTGTACTGTAGCTATGCTGCACATTTTAACTTAAAGAGCAGCAATATGCCAATTAAATTTCTGCAGACTATATGATCTGAACACCCTACAAATCCTCAGCTTTTTCAAAGTTGGTCCATGTATACAGATTGTTTGATCTCCGGTTCATGTCAACCTGGTTTTGAAACATAACATAACTAGAAGATATTTCTTTATGATAGGTATCCAGAATGTGATCTATACTGGTAGAGGAGAAAAAGAATTCATACAGTGATCTTTCTTCAGAAATGTTTATTCTCCTCTCATTAAAGTAAGAAGCATACTTTCAAAGTTTGTATGGTCTCCCATATTTACATATTTTAACTCTTATGATCATAAAGAACATTGCCCTAAGCCTTATGATTTTAAGTTTAATAATTTGATACTTCATAATACAGTGTTATTTACTTATTGCATCATAAAAAGAGGTGCATAACTGTCTCTGGTACACAGCTAAAAAAGTGCTGTCTATTCCTGAGTGGAGCTTTAGGATAGTACTGCAGTGCGAACGAACAGTAGGAAGTACCAGTGCAAACATAGCACATGTCCTTGCAGATGATGGCAGGGATATAAGCCAACCCTCCTGACTCCCTATCAGATACAAGGAAAATGTGTTTTACAGCACTTGAGCCATATCAATTTATGAGCACCTTTGAGAAGTGTGAGTAAACTGTTGTGTTGTAGGTGCAACAAGATGTTGACATTAATATTAGATGCTTCTATCATTCTTATGTGTAAAGTATCTATTATATCAAGTACTTATAGGTCTTAGGTTCAATAATGTTTGTGCACAGGTCTGAGCAATTCTTGAAATCTTGAAAGCATTTGAACAGAATAGTCTTCCAATTTAAGCAAATTTGTACATCTAAGCTCCTGTAGCGTTGCATTTTTGGACTGAAAATCCTTGTGAAACAACTATAATTCAAAACTTGAAAGTAGCAAATCTTACATTCTGCAATGCAGTAACTTGCACTGATGTTCAGATTTCAGTTGGCAGACAAGGCAATTGTGCCAGTTTCTGACATGTTATCTTCTGAAAACAAAACCCAAAACAAACCAGAAAAGTACATGAAAAGTAGTGGAATAGAAAGCCTGAGTACCCCCACACTTAAATTGTCCATCATCAGATGGTTTTGTTTCAAACAAACTGTGGACTTCATATTGCAGAGCACATCAGGAATGGGCATTGAATTAGACAGAACATGTTTTGGGAAGCTTTCAAACTGAGAAAAGGCAATGGCTGAAGCCTGGGGACTTCTTACCATCACAAAAACATTTGAGATCAAAATTCCACTGCACTTTGGCATCAAATGCTGAAGATAGTTTACACAGACTCAACTTATCCTCAAAGTAGAACAACTGCTTTGGTGACAGTGGAGAACCTGAGATATCAACATATTGCAAAGAGAGTAAAACTTCTGTCACACAGAATTTTTGATAAAAACGGAAGAGGCAGGAAGGAACACAGCTGAAAAATGCAGTATGTCGACACACTACCAAAAGAAACAGAGTTAGATATGAAACACTTTTATAACAAGCTGACTACTGACAACGATACAGAAAGTAGGTGACAGCATTTCAAAGTCAAGACATTCTACATCCTTGTTGATGTGTTTACAACATAGATAAAAGAACAGTTTCAAGATTTCACAGAGAAATGCAGGCTGACACATTGACATTGATAAAGTTTTAAAAACATCATCTCATATAATGCCATGAAGAAAACTTTGTAATTTGCATATTTAGCCCAGCTATTCACTAATCATCCCTTTCACATATTAATTCAGACCATATAGAGCAATTGGTCTGTTCTTATAGGATATTCAGAAGAGGTCATATTGCTTTAAATACATAAAGATAGAATGGTCAGTGAAGAGAGGCTGTATCTGCAGAATTCAGGATGCCATAATGCTCTGTCAGTTCTGTGCATCTTCTGCTGGGATGTGGTGTATGGTTTCTACCAGAATGCCCTGGAGAAAATTGAAGCCTTGGCTTCCTGTGTAATTCTGGGGAACACTTAGAAACTTAGAGAATCTAGCAAGTCACTACAAAGTCTGGTAGGGTTCTCCCTTCCCATTTTTCCAAAAAGGATTATAGTTAAGCATTCACTCAGAATCCCTTTGGTTTTTGTTATGATGTGATTTCAATCCACATCTCCCTGATCCGAGTGAAAATTCCAATTACTCAATTATTGGGTTTTGTGGGCCAGGCCTGTCTCTGCTCTTTCATGGTAAACCATTTGAAATGGTCCGGAATAATTGAAACATACAGAAAGAGTACATATTTGCCAATACAACTGCATAGCTCAGGCAAATCACCTGACTTGGGACACCCCTCCCAACCAAATCACTGCATTCCCCTAGGCTACAAGAGAATATGGTCACATGCACTGTTGTCCAGATATTTAATTCATGTGAAGGAACCCAGCCAAATACCCACTATAAGCAAACAAAGTATTTCTGGTGACCTCATTGATGTTTGGATCACATTAGCAAAGAGAGGCAAAAGGTCAAATCAATATCTGAAAATGGAAGATGTAACTAGTTCACATTCTAATAATGCTGAATTGCAAGAGTGGATTTTATGTAGCATTTAAAACTGCCTAATTTAGTATGAAAGAAACTGAAGATTAGAAACTTTTACCTTAACAGAATGCTTCTGCAAATAATACTAACTTAGGAAAAATAAGATCAGTTTAGCTTAAACTGTTGCTTCAGTATCAGTAAATGTTAGTGTGGATTTCAAGTGTTTACTAGCATTCATTACTTCTTCATACTCATTTAAGTACCTTATTCTTCTGTAAAACAAGCTAGAATTGCAACATCCAAGCAAATTACTTGAACAACTGATCTTTATAAGAGGAATACAAAATACCTAGTGTGAAAAAAAATGCAGAAATAATTTGTGACAAGGAGGTTTTTGCTTTGTTTCCTTAGAAGTCATAGATAAAAATATATGCAAAAAGAAATCTATCAAATTAAAATCCCACTTGGATATCAGGAGAATGTAATCTATCTCCTGTCACCTTCATTTTGTTCTTTTTTCCCTCTTGGCTTTAGCTTCTACAGAGCCACAACTGCAAGATCAGGAAGTCTATAATAATTTCCAGCATCTAAAAAAAACATTAAATTTCACCATCACCCACCTTTTTAAGACCTGTAACTTCTTTTCTCTCCACCCTTTTTTTTATTTTCCCCTCTCCAAAGTGTGACCTTTGACCTATATTCACTGTCTGTGCATAGACTTTGGAAGGAGAGGGATTTGAGGCAGAAGCATTTCCTTGGGCAATAGAAGTGGCAACAGCAGGAGTACTAGAGAAAAAGTGTTAAGATAAATCTCCTCTAAAAAAAAATGCCAAGCTATTCCTCCCAGCTACTACATACATATGGGGAACAATCTTAATCACCAGTGCACAAGGTACAGAATATAGATCTGCAGAACTCTAGAATTTAAGTTAAACTCACAGGATTCATTAGAAATAATAATTAATTTTAAAAATTGAGTGTGAGCAAAAGAAATGCACCAAAGTATTATGATATAAGCCCAGTTTTCATGCAGTTTTAGAGCACATTTATCACGTTGCTAGTTGGCACGCTACAACTGGCAGCTCTTCTACATAGGTCTAACCATGGCTTTCCACGTGCCAAAAGAGAGCAAAGAGACAGAAGGCAGTTACTGTGATAGAGCTGAAATCTATCATCACAATAATAACTATTCAATAGAAAAAGTGGACATCAGCTCAGCAGAGGAGGTTTACTCGGCAAAAGAAAGAGAAGAAAAAAAAAAACAAAAAGAAGAAGCATAAGGAAGGGCTCCAAGTGCAGGCAACTCCTGGAATTTGATCTTGACTTCCCAACTTGGATAGCACCTGCCTTGGTCAGTTCCCAAAGAAAGATCTGGTCCTATTTACTTACAGTGTTTAGTGTTTCAAAAGTAAATTCTTGTTTCCCCAGACACATTCCAAACTTTTAAGATAAGGTCATTACTACTGCTTCTTGTCATCTGCTCAACAAAGAATCAAAAGGAATTCACAGCAGTCTTTCATGAGACTTCCCACATTGTCATTACCTCATGGGGTGTGCATTGTGTGTACTTCAAGGGCTGAAAATATAGCTCAAGTATCACCTAGTCCTTCCTATCTGACACAGAGCACAACACAGTGCCTCCAGCACTTAATACAGATCAACATAAACTCGAAACCTAGAAATATAGAGCTATACATATGAGTATACATATGTGCTTAAGAGCAAAAACTAATCTGTAGCAATTATCTCAGGGAACAAGAGAGCAGGAAAAAAAAAAACTAAACAAAACAACCCTTTTGAGACCACCACTGCTTCATGTCCAACCCAAAAAAAAAAAAAAAAAAAAGTGTTTTTACCATTATTCCTTTCCTGACAATTAAACAGTTGTACAGTGTGTCACTGAAATACAACCAATTTCAAGGACTCAAACTAATTTCCCAGTAACTGCTGCCCCACTTATTTGTGGCTGTCATAAAAACAAGCCATCTTTACCTTGATGATTTGTACAGCTAGACATTATGCAGCATGTATCTGAAGTCATATATAGTTGACATTTGCATTAAATGGTATTTGTTATATTTTGACATTACATGGAGAACTGTTGACTATATGTTTGGAAAGGATTAAACTCCCCCACCATTTTACATTAAACTGGGGAAAGGGACTTATTACTTTTCAAATCTCTGACATCCATGATATTTCAAGTAACTAATCTTTTTAAACATCAAACCCTACAAGAAATATCTACAAAAATATTGACAAAGAGGGAAAAACCTGATATTAAACACAGAATACAATGCTGCTTTTCATTACTGTAATTTTTGCATTAAACCAAGCTTCTACATTGAAATATTTTGTCTCTTCCTTGAGAAGTGGTATATTAACCATAACAGCACATTTTTCTAGTTTAAAATTAATTCCTCTCAAAGAAGGTTAACAGTTAACACTGCAGAGGGATTTTTGCCCCTCTGCAATGCTCTATAGTTCTGAAACACTAGCTGGAAATAGGACTTCAAGGCAGCGGAGGGGAGCATAAGATGAGCTTGGGAGCTTTCTCTGATTCTGCATTCATTGAATCATTACTGCTTCTGAAACTTGAGAAAACTGAGTATTGTGTAAAATAGCTTGAGGGAACAGCTTCAGAACATGAAAATACAGTCCATGGGCATTTTTTCTGAAATAACCCCCCCTTCCTATAGTTCTGTCCTCCTTTTTAATATTTTAAGCTACATGCCTTAAGTGATATATGTATTGCTTTCCTTTCAATATGAAATTTCTCTCTTTGACAGACTGCTTTGGTCTGGAGGCCCCAGCACTGCTGTCTGCTGGGGGCTCCAAAATGCTTCTCTTATCCTGCTGGGACCCTGGCACACCTCCACCAGGGATGCTGCTGCACAGGCTACATCACAATTTTCTTTGTATGCATTGCTTTCTTCTTCTGTATGGGGGTATAGAACAGTTTTCTTTTGAACTGCAGCTCTTTGTTCCTGTGTTGGTAGCTGTTCAGAGCTGCAAGCTTGGTAGACACATGGAAAAGACCAGACAGTACCACTGCTGCTCTTTGATAACCTGTGAACTGAGGGGTTAATTCCACCCCTGTTACATGGGTGTAAACAAGGAGGAAATACAGTCTTGTCTATAATGCTAGAAAAAGATAACATATACATAAGAGTAGCTAAAGTGTGGAGTTTTGGGGAAGGGAGTTGGCAGCTTTTAGAGATTAAATAAAAAATTGTAAACCAGCAGAAGTTAGAGGCAGTTTCCTATGGGTCATGAGTGGAGGCAAAGACTGAAACCACACCAGTGACTTGATTATGAGAGGGGTGGGCTTAGAAAGGCTTGTTAGTTTTGTTTTGCTGTTAGCAAAAATGTCTATAGGGGTTTCCTGCCAAACAAGAAGAATGAAAGAGCTACAGTCTAAACAGAGAAACACCTATCATTTCTTCTGGGTGTACAGTCTCACATGCATATACTATAATAGCAGATAAGTGGACACAGTTTTACTTGTATGCAAAACCAAGTGTTACATGAAGATAACTGTTCTCACATCAGTGAGAACAACAACAAAAAAAATATATATATAAAGCTGCAAGTATAAAAGCTGAGAAAAATGTTTCAAGCAAAGTCAGTTTTCCTGCTTATTGATTCTGGGGTCCAGTTCTCCTCTTCATCATTGCTTTTTACACCAGTGATGCCAAAATACAGAAAACATGAATACTAACACTGTAAAAACCCCAAATATTTTAAAATTAACATTGATGAGGAGGCTGCATACAGAATTCATAATTTAGAAGTGTGCATAAAATAGTATATACTGCTCAAGCAATGGTGTACAGTGTCATGCTTTCCTAAAGCGATCTTTGAATTTGAAGAACTTAATCTCTCTAAAGCAGAACACAGATAGGAAACAGGTAAACGCTTACTCATAGAAGATACACCAAAGAAATTCAGCACTATCTAAAAGACCGTAATAGTAACAACAGTGGAACAGTGAAGTTACAAATACCTGGAAAAAGCATAAGAGTGGAAAATTTATCCTTCTGCACTGATTTAAATAAAAGCCTGCATGTATGTTGTTAGAGCATATTGAATGTGACATTGTGTTAAGAGGACTCAGCCAGTGAATCTGGGCTGATATAAGCTTGGGCAAAGATTGGCCCTGCCTTTCACATACATTGTACATGTGCCGCTCATTCTATTTTGCTCTGTTCTCACCTAATGGTTGTCTCTGTTGTCTGTGATGCTGACTTCATCCTTCACCCTGGCTTTCTTCCTCTCCCTTTGCTTCCCATGGCTGCATGTTACTGCTTTTATCACTTTAGCCATCTATTTTTCTTCCATAATTTTATCCTCACTAAAATCTCCCAGTAAGAAATATGATTATTTAAAGTCACCACTGAAGATAATGTACTTTCCCGATTTTAAATGCTTTTATTTTCACCTTACTAGTTCTCAATAGAAACACCCAGCAGAAACATTAATTTGCCTTAAGTGGATTAATTTTAATGCACAAGTATGACCATTTTCATCTTCAGCTATCTCTACCAGCTCCTCATTAATTTCAGGATCTATTCAAAATGTCTCTCCATGTTTTCCTCGCTGGATTTTCTCTAGACTACCTTTTTATCTAGAAGCTTGACTTTCCATTCCACCTTTCCTCAGGAAGTAACTCAGAGCTGTGTGGGTATCAAATGCTATCAACTAAGCTTGGGCTACACACAGCTTTGTTTGTATATATATAAATGCAGATAAAGTCAGTAGAGAATAAGGTCCATTGGTCAGTACTGTGCAAGAGTGCCCTGGGATAAACAGGCCACCTACAACACAATAACCCTAACTGTGGATAAAAACAAGAGGAAATTGAGTGTTTGGAGTTGAGGAGGAGCGGTTGGGACACAAAGCCTGTGGCTACAATAATATCTGAGGGAGTAACTCTTCAGCCTTTCTTCTGGCATGAAAGGCAGTGTTCAAAGAGGGGGACATTACAGTTGCCTTATATCTTTCCCCTTACTCATAAGCCTCTGAAGGGAGGCAGCCTGCTAAGTTGTACACTTCCACAACAGCTTAAAGATCCTTGTAACTCAGACCAACATGAAGACTCCTCAGCTTTAACCAACAACTCCAAATTAAAGCTGTAATGTTCCTGCGAGTTCCCCTGCCTCCGTCCCCCATCAGCACCATTCTTCTGCCTGGCCTTTGTTACAGTTTTACCAGCATTGTTTGTAAAACTGCTTCTGCTATCCAAACCCTCTTTTCTCAATCCTTCCTTCCAATCCTACTACTTGCCCATTTGTTTTCAATCTTTGTATAATACCCATTCCTAAGTGATAAAAATCCTTTTATTTTACAACAAATTCCAGTTAACAGAGGGACAAAAGAGAGAATAAGAGATTGCTGTGACAGTGAGCAACATCTGAAGAGTATTTTCACAAATGTCAATTTACTACCACATTTGTACCAAAACTAGTAACATCTCAACACTTCACATTTGTGGAATACATGTGCTAGCCACTAGGTAGCTAACTCCTATGGATGAAGCATTAACAGACACCATTGCCTCCCTCATTTCCCTTTCAGGGATGCCAGTAGCAAGTCCATTTCCAGTTAGGCAAAATAACTGGAGTACTCCTCTGTTATTCATGAATTAAATTAATTTTCAGTCGGCACCTTAACATTATGTATTTTAGAAATGCCAGCTGGACAAAAGCATTTCAGTTTTCACAGCTAACTGTTTGGGGCTTGCTGCTTTCTTGAACAGTGACATTATTTTTGATTCATTTAACTCATTTCCATATTTTGTAGCTATAATGGGAAGCAGTTTCATAATCAGCTTACACATTTCTGTAGCCATGCCATATGGCCCTGTGGTTTGCATACCACAGAGTAAAGAGCAAAAATAAAAATCAGAATGTAGTCATCAAGATTCTGCCCTGGAAAGCTCATGTGTAGCCAAACCCTCTACTTGGAACATGCCCACACCAAATTACTAAAATGTTTCCTCACAGAGGATATGAAAGAAATCCAGAAACTCCAAAAATTGTGTTGTGGGGGAGGACTTTTGGAAAAACTAATGTACAACATGCCACCCTGCAAAAGCCGTTTATTATGGCAGAAAGCAGGCAACCAGATATAGGCAATATGACAAAATAAAGTCTTCTAGAAGACCTTCAATGCTTAGAGGATTGTTAGAGAATTATGGCATTTGAGGTCTCAAAAAACTCAATTTTTCATTTTTAAATGACTGTCCTGCCTATTCCAGATTTTGTCATATGTGTTGCTTGGTACTGTTCCCCATCTGTCTGGAGAGGGCTTGTCTCAGAGACCTGAATGCATAACTCAATAACAAGGAAAGCATGGCTCCCACTTATTTGCCAGAGGTCACAGCAAGCTAGAAACACGGAATTCTTTCCCGTCCAGGGAGGAGGAGGAAGAGAACAGCATTCCCACACCATCATGTCACTGCCCTCCCAGTGTTGGAGCCTAAGGGCCTTCTGTGTCCTGACACAGAGCTACGCCTGTCACAAGGGACAGAAGGCACAGAAAACATCAATATCTTCCTCTACCAGCTCACAGAAGTTACTACTTTTTCCATGGGATTAGGGAAGCCAGCTCATTTAGTTTTTCATATCATAACAATGAAGCTAGTTTGCATTACCTCTAGCTGAGAGTAAAGAAAAAAAGGAAAAAAAGTCAGACAAATTTCTTTAAAAATAAATTAATCAGTCAAGTCACAGCAAACTACTTAGAAGAGAATTCATCCTTGGAATTTAATACAGACCAAGCTCTGCAGTGCACCAATACACACTTATACGTCTTTGCAAGCCATGTTATCCTCTCCTCTTCCTGAAATAAATAAAAAAAAAATAAAAATAATAAAAAAAAAAAAGGCTAGATAACTATTTTTTCAGTAACCGTCATCCCTACAGTAGTTGATAGGCATTGCAGTAGTACTGGAGACAGCCAACTTAGAGGTATGACTACTTTCAGTATAAGCAGATTACAAGAAATTAATCGCTTTTCTTAGATTTTAGTATTGTTGCCCCAAGGAAAAACTGAAGCAGCAAAAGAAGCAAGCTGCAAGTATATCACAACCCAGACTGAGTAATTGTTCCGATTTACTGCTGGGCTGGGAAAGCCTAAACATCAGGTTACTTGGCTGCCTAGACTAGGATATATGGTTCCAAATTTAAGTTTCTGTCTTTGCTGCCTTTGGCCAAAGAACCTGGGAGTTGGAACCAAGAGCACACATAGATACATGCAAAAAGAGCTGCGAGGCTGAAAACACGCAGGCCAAGACCTACCTGTCTGGAAGGCTTCATGTAGAGTTTCTGCTGTACATCTCTGAAACAGAAGAGAGAAGTAATGGAGAACTGAGATGACAAGTGCTGAATTTTTTCCTGAGTAAAATCCAGCTATAACAATATTCTTGTCAGGGTACATCAAAGGCTGGCAGGTCTCTTAGTGCTGGGAGTGATCCCCAGGTTCAGCAAAGCCTCACCAGATAGGCATGGCAAGAAAAAGGCCAGTGGTAGCCTCCAGCACCCATCTGGTACCTCTCTAGGCACAGGGAGATCCCAGGGCTGGTCCAGGACATGAACGCACAGGTTGGCCCCTGACCAGGCAGGGCTATGAGGAACCTGGAGACCAGCACCCTCACCAAAGCACCAATTGATGGGCCCAGTCTAGGCTAAAATAGGGTCCTGAGCAGGATGGGGTGGAGCCCCAGGTGGAGCTGATCAGGCCCATCAGTACCCTCAGGGCCCTGGCAGGTCTGAATGTATTTAACCAATAAAAAACAAAACAAAACAAACAAACAAACAAACAAACAAAAACACAAAGGGGAAAAAATATTAATATCCCTTCTTTTCCTCCCTTGGCAGAGCTAGGAGTAAAATTCCCATTCATTTCATCAGTGAAAATTAGGGTCTATCCTCTACCAGGAGTGGAGAGGAAGGAACGGCTTATGAATTTTTGGATCAGGAACTTATCCCTTCCACTCAGGACCACAAAATGATGTAATGTGCAGGTGACAACTCATGTTTCCAGATTCAGTATTTACTCCGTTCAGCATGTGAAACTCTGTAATTGAAGAATACTAAATGCACATTTCCTGAACTCTTATCTACTTTTAATTCTAGCCTTACTAGAATATTGTAAATAGTGTATGATTTTACCCTCTAGATGATATACAAGCTGATTTTATTTTCAATTTTCAGCCATGGGGAATCAAACATACCAAAGTTAGCATGCACTTCAACAATTCTTTTCTGCTTCTTTTACTATGCTTTTTTTTTTGTAAATAAAGCCTCATAAAGTATCCTAAGGGTTAGAATTTGAGTCTTTTTTCAAAGAGGAGGTTTTCAGCATATCAAATGTCTGTAGACTTAAAAATTTGTTTTTCTTGGCTACAATGCTGTCACAGATATCCCAGCAAAAGCAGACATTTATACTTAATTTACTCTCTGTTTTGACTCTGCTCAAAACTGAATAGGCAGAAAATACATACTGTTAAAGGAATAACAGTTTACTGTTCTCTAAAAGTTTTCACTTATATTCAACATGCAGAAGGCTAAAGAGCCTCCAGAAAAAAAAAATTATTGTAATGACGTCTTAAAAAAAATTAAACTCCAGAAATTAAAGTCACAGTGTGACAATATTGATTCTTCTTCAAAAATTAATTCAATTAGTACTTTAGGTGTAGTGCTTTCACGACATAATATTATAAAAATAAATGAAAGTAAAATCTGTGGTTGTACAAGGTAGCATAAAAAGTGGGGATTTTTTTTTTTTTTAATTTTTGTAGTTCTAAACACCTAATTGCATGTAAAATGGCATGGAATTAACACATGTGATTAAATTTTGCTCTTATCAGCAATAGTTCCATGTGCAGAGTTCAACTCTGTGCTGAGTTGAAAATTGTCAGAACATCCTTTGCCTCCTTTATTCTGCTAAGCAAACCAGGATCCTTCAAATAGTTGCAGACTGTTGTTGAGGGATGCTCCCTGCTGCTCTTCTGAACACAGACGTGCCTATCTATCTAGCACGTGCTGCTAACAGCAGCAAACAAACTAGTTCAGCGCTTTCAAGAAGGTTTCACATGTATTTGAAGTTATGTACACACTTAAAAGCTTAGCTGGGTGAGCCAAATATAACGGCTCACAGACCTTTATTTCATATGTAAAAGATTATTTCAAGAACAGTTGTGTACAATTACAGGCTAATTTCTTAGTCTTGGTAAGTTTGAGATGTTGAGAGACTTCCACAAGACATGCTCCATGGTCTTGCTTCCAGAGAAACACTGGAATCCGTCCATATCCAATTGAAAATGTCAAAGTACAAGCCAGCAATTTTTTCCACAAAACCTCTTCAGCTCTCTGTGCCCAGGCAGCCTAGGTGTTCCTGACTACTTCTGATGTACACTAGATTTGCTGAAGTGAATTCCAAAGGTACTTTGAGTGAAGCTAAAACTCTGCTCAGATTACAGCATACTGTAATAAAACCCTGTGGTTTCATTACTATTTATTATTATTTACATTTTATCTGTAATGCTCAGCAGGTATTTCACATTCAGACTTTTGTCCTTAAATTTGACTTGGTTTAGGTTATCTACAGGCACCCAGGTGCTACTGTGCAATAGCAGTGGCCATCTCAGGACTGTATTGCTCTATATGTCTCATACTTCAACTTATCAGGGAGAATTCAGTGCCCGCATTTCAAAAAGTGCCTATTCTAACTGCAATATACGGACCTAACTCGGACAACGCAATTTACAGAAACTTCTTTTAGCCACTGTAGTCTCTGTGGCTTGCTCTGATTTTGCTGAAGAAAATACCTGGGTCCCTGAAGTCCCCCAGCTGCATACATGAAGAAGCTGATGCCTCCAGAGCCTCAGGGCATCCCTGCTCTGCCTAAACCCATCAGGAGGTGACAGACCTGGCTGTCCCCAACCAAGGTTCAGTGCCGGGGCTCAGCCCCGTAGGCAGCCTCTTGCACAGCACAGGCAGAATGGAGCTCACCACAGGAGCACTCTGCCGATGCTCTGTATCTGAAGGGAACATTAGATGCTGGACACTTAGATTAGATGCTGGTTTGAAGGTTGGGCAGTTTCAGGCTGTGTGTTGTACTGACACACACGCAGTTAATCCTCAGTCTGCAGACCAGCACCTCTGGCCAGAGGAGGCACGGCATTTCCCCCTCTTGCTTCTCCATGGCATTCCTTATAGTCTTCCTTAGGCATCTTTTCATTATTTAAAATTATTTCAGTGTGTATGATCAAAAAAAGGTATTAAATTGTTCTGTTCCTTTCACAGGCAGTTCTTGGAAATTAGTGATGGGGATGGGTTTCATCTGTTTTCCAGGAAGTGTCTCTACCAAGAAGAAAGGCATAAAGAAAAGAGTAATTTGTCTGGATAACCCAATGTTTCCATTACAACCACATAACATCTAATTATGTACTCCATAAATCTTCATATTTTGTTATGAAGCTCATAATAACAAAGTCTGATAAACAGATTCTTTCCCCTGGCCTCTACCAATTGAGTAGAAAAAATACTTATTTATGAAGCTTTATTAATAAAATGTGAATAATTCAAACAGCTTCTTCAGTGAAGAAACAGCAGTAGAGTATATTCTTATTTGCATATAAATGAAATGATGCTTTAGTGTCAGAGTGAAGAATTAAATAATATGATTTTTTACAGTGCAGTCCTGGCAGCCTCATAAATATTATGGTCATAAGTTGCAGTTTCCTAAAAATCTCATTTTATCTCTTATTACAAAAATATGACCAGAGGGCCAAGTCCTACTCATTTTACATGTGTGAATATTCCCAATGACAACACAATTATTCAGTAAGTGAGGTTACAAGATTCAGCCTTAAGTCAGATAGTGGAGCAAAAGCACAGTGTTATCTACATATCTATTAGGAGAAAAGAATCTCTAATTTAACCATGAGAAAAACCTTGTGGTTTGGTAAAATATAGGGAACAACAAAGAAAACTGTAGCTCTACATTAAAACAGATGCTCCAAGAAAATATACAACACAGGGAAAGGAACAGCCCTCAGGTAACACATGTGAGATGCCAGTTTTCCCCTTAGTTACACAGGTACCATTTTGGCCCAGCACAATATTCTTCCTAGGCTGAAAGCAATTGCAAAAGCTGCAGCAAATATAAGAACATTTAAACAAGTGTAAATGGATTTTTGCTGCTAGGCAAGATTTGATTTTCATTATTTTCATTTCTTCGAAAGGCTGAAAAAGTCTTTGAAGCACAACTACAGACTGGCTATAGAGAAAGGTGAGCTGGATTAAGTGCATTGTCCTAAGGGAGAAATAAAGGCAAGGACCAGGGACACGATGTAAGAAATTCCTCTGAGAGATGTGGAGCAGTCTCAGCAGCGGGGACAAGAAGTGGGTGCTGTCATCTCCCCATTACCTGTCAGGGATACTCTTCTGGCTGCAGTGCTGCAGGAGTGGGGCACAATAGTCAAGTGTGGAAAAGGCATACATGGAAAGGAAAACTAAACCTGGGGTGGTAGGAGGAAAAGAATGATTTATAAGGGTTTGGGAGAGTTTATAAAGTATAGAAATGTATTTATGAAGTCTAGAAAGGAGGGACTATGGGAGTCTGATGTCCTGTAAATTACAGGCAACTGTATTTAACCCTGAACTGAGCCTGCTGTACTCAAATGCAACATAGCCTGGGTTTGGCTAGCTTGTTTTCCAGGGAGGCATCAAGTCTCAGTCTGAAGACATCAAGAGCCAAGAAATCAGCCAAAGCCTTTAATAGTTTGTTCCAAGGTTTATTTCTTGTCAGTGATACTGAATTAGGTACTATTTTAATTTGCTTTATTCCAGCTACTAGGCACGACTCCTTATTTCACTCTTTGGTAGGTTCAAGTGGCCCTTATATTCAATATTTTTCCCTGTGCATATATGTATGCACTGTTATCAACTAACCTTTCAACTTTTTGGCTCCACTGGATAGATTAAGATTTTTTAGTTCTTTATTTACATGGCATTTTCTCTGACTTCAGATCATTCTGTAGCTCTTCTCTATACTCACTTCATTTTTGGTGTCCATCTTCCAATATGAGTGCACCAGAACTGGGCACACCATTGCCTTAATCACCCTCGGCAACTTGCACATACAGCTAAAAATTGCCACCACTAACATCTGCACTCCTTCTGGAAGTCAAGGTTTGTCCAAATCCTTTTTGGCTACAGCAAACTCATCAGCTGACTCATCAGCCCTTTTCAACTTCTCTGTTGTGTAGGAGAGCCTACATTCCTCATTCTTAGGCAGAGACAGTCGCTGCCACATCTGAGTGCATTATTCTAGGGCTGCGTAGCATTGGGAAATACTCATCTGCATGTGAGAGCAAAGCTGGCAATCTCAGCTTTCCTGTAAAATGGTTAAGGTAGGGAAATGGAAAACGAAAAACAGAAAAAGGGACTTCAGTCTCATGGTTTTCAAATCAATCTCTTCATGTTAGTGCAAGACTCACACGTCCTGAATGATCGAATTTGACAGTACTCCTAAAGGGCACAATAGCATGAAGAGATTTGTCTCGGCCTGGTGCTAGAGAGCAAAATTTTGCCATAGAATCATATGGCCTTGCAAAAAGAGGAATTAAAAGTTGGAAAGCATGTGGCATTTAAGCGAATGAAGACTGAATAATACATTTAACAGTCTATACTATCCATATAACTCAATTTTCTGTATATATATATATTTCATCTTGCCAGGGCAGTAACCAAATTTCCAAGCAGTTTCTCATTTTTAAGTTTCCAATTTATGAGCAGATGTTCTTGGCAGCAGGGGGATGTAAGGATATATTCATCTGTTTGTGCTGGATATATTCATCAGTTATCTTCCTGGACCTTACCTGGGTTTTTTTTTTTTCAAATCTGGAGGACAGTACAAACACAAGGAGACTTCTACTAGTTTAACTCACCTAGGAAGAAATTAGGAGATGTGTTCTAGTGCCAACACAGCCTCCTTTAGATCTGTCAGCAAATACAAAAGTTTTGATTCAGCTCCAGAGTCTGGCAGCAGTGGATGGACCCTTTCTTGGCAAGCTCCCAGAGGTGGGCTTTGGCAGTTGCTTATCAGCCGTAAGGCATGCTCTGCATGGGCCTGGCTTGTCAGTTGGCTTCTGATCCTTCAGATCCAACCTAGAGATAAGGCTGCAAGAGAAGACAGTGCAGCAGTCTGGCTTGTAGAGCATTAGACATGCTGCTTTGTTTGTGATATTCAGTTGAAAGAATTTCTACTCTTTTCTTATGGGAAGTTCCTACCTTGGTGCATTCTTAGAACTGGAAGCTCAGTGTTGACTGAGAAGATGGAGCCTTCTCTGCCCCAACAGCAAGGAATGGGTTTCTGCTCACCCAAGCAAAGAGAAAAGGAGTGTCTCATGCTGTAGCAAGGCACAGAAGCTGTGCAGAAGCAAAGCAAAAGTTGTGCCCTTACCTATTCTACATTCATCCTGAATAAAGCGAAAATAAGCTAGAGAGGCCTAAGCAAGTACTGAGGAAATATAGTGGAACCTGTACACGTCACCTGTCACGCTCCTGTGAAAGTGGACATGTAGAAAGGCATTAATGAAGAGGTGACTTTTGAGGAGATATTTATATGGGGAGAGTCATGGCCACTTTGACTGAATTTCCTCCTTAAACCGAAGAGAAGCAAGAAGGTAAAAAGCCTTTTTTAGAGAGATAAACAAAGGCGGCAAGCATCAGGGCTGGCATCTCCAGTGGGCTAGAAACAGTAGGACAGTAAAAGTAGTAATTTGAAAAAGTAATCCATGGTTCAATACAGTATTCAGAAACGACTGTTCCAAGAGGTTAATCTGGAATGACAGTGCCTGTCAGCAGCACTAGGACAAGCCTGCACTTCTCAATGTTTATGCTGCACTTCTAATTCTGCAAGATTACCTGGCTAAAAGAAAGAACAGAATTTGGCATGTGTTATTTTTTTCATTATCCCTCATTTAAGTCATGTTTGCTATAATCTGTTTTTAAATACTGTCACCCTTAACTGAAAGGATTAAGAGTTAGTGTACTTAGCTAAATCTCAAGCTGCTGCACTGGCTTATTAGAGCTCTAAACAGGAAGTGCAAATTAAAGCAACTGTTGGAGAACATCCCTCAAAAAAACAACCAACCAACCAAAACCCAAAACACCGCAAAAGCAGCTCAGTAACCCCTGTCTGCACCCTCCTTCTGAACTGTGTAACAGGAAACGACACAAATTCACCACAGCGGTGGAACCTGTTTCTGCTTTTAACGTTTTTGTTAGCCTCAGCACAGTTCATTGCAGGAAGATGGGTGGACCACTAGATGGATAA
>NW_008617463.1:0-9541 GCF_000691845.1 Merops nubicus | reverse complement strand
TTATATAAATAAATAAGTAATTATATATTATACTGTAGTATATGAGAACTATATATTAGTGCAGAATATGATATTAGAGAACTTTGTTTCAGGAAGTATTCTAGCAGCTCAAGCCTCCTTCTCTCTTCAGAGGTATACAGCATGATTAAGATTGCTCAGTAAGCCAAGCTAATTGAATGACCACGGATTTGTAATGCAAGGCTAAAGTGCACAATATTTTCAGCCCAAACTGTGGCATTTAGAAAGGAAAACTGTCAACTTTGTCATTGCTTTTTCAGTGCCAAAACTTTGAAGCTTTTGAAATAGTCAGTGAAATAATTATTTGCTGCAGAAGCACTAAATAGAATAATTCCATATCAGAAATCAGAGTAGCAGCTAGCTTAGCTCATTAATGGTTGGACTCCATCTTAAAGGTCTTCTCCAACCTAAATGACTCTACCAACAGATCTTCCTCAGAAACCCAGAACACACCAAACCAAGACAGCCTCAGGGAGGTGCCTGCAGGTTCTCACCCTGCTCAGCCCATCTTGGTAGCCTGTTTCCTAGCCCTGTCTTGGGAACTGGGTTCCACTCAGCTTTAACTGCTGTTAGCTGTGCTGGTGTAAAAGCTGATGCCCTAAAGCTGTGCCCTTTGGGGCAGATGCTCTAATGCTACAATCAGTTTTAGATTCCTTTAACTATAGCTGGATAGCGTTACCTGTGTGCCTTTTAAAAACTAGACAGTCAAAGCATTATAAAAACTTTGTGAAGTAGGTAGGGTTTTTTTTTATTTTATTTTTTTTTCTGTAGGGACTATTTCTGCTGAAATTGTTAAATGCTGGCATAGAAGAAAAGCCTGGCTCTCTGTTGGGGAGTTACTATGCTATAATTAAGACCAGTTTTAACTCTCCTGTGCCTTTCTACATGCATTTTACAGGTGATGTGACTGTAGTATTTGGGCATAGTTAGTAATTGCTCTGCTCCAGCAGTACCCAACTCCCATAACAACCCTGGTGTGGTGGAGGAGAGGGAGGAAGGTGCTACAGGCAGTCACTGCAAATGAGATGAGCTGTACTTCAGGAGAAGCTGCTTTCCGTGATAAATGTGCCCTAGCAGGCAGAAGTGTAAAAACAGTACAAAGCCATTTTCAGACTTGTTTGGGCTTGTGCTGCTGGAGCTCTGTTCACTCACAGTGTCAGTATCTGTGTGATGCATTTGGTTGTTTCTAGCAGGAATTTGTGTTCTGTGGTTTGTTGTGCAGCATTGTTGATTGAGTCATTGCAGCTCAGTGAGTGATCTTACACACTGACTTCTGCTGCTCCTCAGGTAACAAATAAGAGTCACAGTGTGAACCTCTTGGTTTTGACTGGTATTCCTGGCCACTTGTTGGAAGGCATTACATTAGGGTAGTCCACCTTCAGGAACTGAGTGGTCCAAGGAAGACACCAATTTTATCATAACAATTGTCCTTCTTACTGGAACATCAACATACTGATGCCAGCAGTTCCTAGCTCCAGCCACCCCACCCACCATTACTGTGCTACTCCATGTGTGTACAAAGCACCTTCCCACAGCAGAGACCTCTTCCTGATGAGGCTGGATGAGGCTCTGGGCAGCCTGGTCTAGTGGGAGGTGTCCCTGCTCATGGCAGAGGGGTTGGAACTGGGTGATCCTTGTGGCCCCTTCCAACCCTGACAGATTCTGATCTGTTTTAGCAGAGGACTTTAGAGCCCTAATGGCTCAATGGTTGGACTTGATGATCTTGGAGGTCCCTGCCAACCTAAAGGATTCTATGACTATGAGTGAGACAGAACAGCTTAGCTGGGAAGGATGCATGCATCCATGCAAGGTTTGGCCCAACCAGACCCAACCTAGTTAAGATGCCTCAAGGGCAGCCAGTCAAGATGCTTTCTGTGCTGCTCACCTGGTTATTGATAGGGCTGGAAGGGACTTGGGCTGGGAAACATGGGAAACAGAGAGCTGCCCCTTGGGTGTTGGCAGGGCAAGGGCACTGATTGGCTGCCTTCATCTTTTGAAGGCTTTGTTGATGTCAAATTAAAGACTTGGCTTTAGCAAATCAAGGATTTTGTCTCTGTGAGACAAACCTAAGCATGGTAAGTAGGGATGAGAGGGATTTGCTGCAAGCACACTGCTGCCATGTGTGCCTAACTTAACCAAATCTTAGGGCCCTGTAAAGGTGTTTCAACTTGATTAGATTGGTCTTTGGCATTTAGAATCTGCAAGGCAAATCTAACAGTTGGTAACCTATAAAGCTAGAGTCTAGCCCTGAAGGAAGGGCTTATATCTATAACTTTGTTCATATGAATTAAATAAACAATATTATGTTAGTTAAGTAACATATATAAATGTATGCAAATCAATGTGCTTCTATCAGTTAATATAGCCATGTTTTTAAATATATATAAACAGTTGCCTAATACAGGAGTTTTATTTAGGGGCAGTATAGCTCAATACTGCTCTTCAACATTTGAAATTCTGATAACTAAATTCTGAAATAATGTTATTAAAAAGTCTTGCTAGGGGCTTATATTCTGTTGTGGTAGCTAATGCTGCATTCTGTATCCCTAATGCTCTGGAGAGTGTTCTTTTCATCAGATGTCCAAGATACTGTCTTTTTTTTAAAATTTATTTTAAAGTTTAGTAAAGTTTGGGTTTTTTTCTCTGAGGTTACAGCAAACAATAACACTGTCCTGAACTCTTTCACTGCCACACACTCAGCATTTTGGGGAGTGTACCAGATCTTGTGACACTGCTGATTTTGGAGTTCTAGCTTCTTTTAGAGTAAGATTTATAAAATCATTATTATTTTTATATTCCTGAGGGCTCTTTCAAAATACGGCTGGCGTTTGAACCTTGTGACTGTTTGGAAGTTTTACATTTCAAACTTAACCTTGTTTGGCTTTTCAAGTCATTCTGCTCTACATGCTGTTCTATGAAGCTCTAGGAGCTAGCACATGTCTGTGTGGAGAGCTGCTGAGAGCAAAAGGAATAAAAACTGGGCCTAAATGAAAAACCACCATCAGAACCAGTGGAGCTGATAAAAGTCTTTCCCATGGCTTGGAAGTGCACAGGGTTAGTTCTTTTATAGATGTTTATTTTGGAGTTACTCTTCTTGGTTGCTAGATAACTATATGGAAAGGAATGTCTGCACACGTTGCAGGCATGTTCAGGTACTAATTTTAATGAGAGTATTAGTTAAACATCTCCAAAATCTTTCAGTTTCTTGCCAAGTATGTTGGGGCAGTGAAGCTGGATGAACTCTCCTACTGCATAACCTCTAGATACTTTTCAAGGTATAGAATCATGTAAATCTCACAGTTTTACAAAATCTCATTCAATAACACACAGTTCATAGAAAGCATCAGGAAGCAGCTGAAAGAATTAAAAATTAGTATTTTTTAGGGTATTTATTTTTTCATTTTACCAAATAGTGTGTTGATACAAGAGCTGTCTACCTGTAAATGCAGAATTTTTTTTATTCTTCAGTGACTTGGTTTTCCCAAGGTAATATTATGAAGGCATCCTTTGGAAAAGGTCTTGAAGCAGATTTAACTGCTTTACTGAAACTAAATGGTACATCAATGCTCCTCAAAGACCATGGCTAAATGACTTGTCCAATTCTGAAACATAATCTGGAGCTTTTTCAGCAGCAGCTGTTCCTGGAAGAGTGATAAGCAGAAATACTATTTTTATCCATAGTATAAACTTGGAGTCAGAGTCCTGATCCCAGCAGAATTTTCCCATCTAACTTGGTTATCCTTCTGCTTCACCACAAGCTGGTGAATAACTGATACTTTGTTGTGTTAGCCAAACAAAAGTCATCATCAGACTTCTGAGGAAACTGGAAAAAAGTGATTATTTCTACATGAATCAAACTGAACATGTCACTCTATGCTGAAGGATGTTTATCCCTAAAAAAAAAAGTTGTATTGGCCACGTTAGGAACAATATTAGCAAAAAAATATAAAAAATAAGGGTGAGTTTGTGCTTTTAAAATTTTGTTTTATTTTTACATTTAACCTATTTTCTTGTTGGAACAGTTTGCTGAATTTTATCTAAGTTTGTTCTGGTCCACCAGAAATTTCATCTTCCACCAAACTAGCTAGTCAGGTTTTTTTCCTAGTTTTGCTGATGTATGTTAGATGCTGTTTCTTCCCAATAACAACAAATAGACACAAGACAAGTTAAATGGGACAGAAGAAATTAAGGAAGTAGAAAAGGTATCACGTGATTGGAAAGAATACTCTTTTTTTCCCCTGGGAGCTGCTTATTTGCCTTCTGCCTGTTTAGAGACTTTTTCACTGCAGCATAAGATGCTGTAAATTCATCTTATTCCTAGCAACTGAGTGTTGCTAGGAGGAACTTTTTTTGGCAGAAAGGCTCTTCCCAAAGTGGTGGCAATTTCAATCCCAGGCTAATAGACTGTGTTGACATGTTTTGAGTCACTTTGACTTGGGACTTGTTACAGTTTTGAGAGGTTTCTTTTTTTTCCCCACCTTATGCAGGTCAACTTGAGCTAACTTTTAGTTCAGTGCAGTTAAAGCAACAAGTGAAACTATCTTCCAAAAATGTTCTGAGCTAGTAAATGCCCATCACCTTTCATATCATACTGTCATCTCTCTTTTGGCAGTGTTTGATGATGGGACAGGATAATGCACATGGAGCAAGTTGATGAGTGGGATCACCTGGAGTGGAGTGATGTTGAATTAATGACCCCTGAGGAGCCTGTGCCTCTGGTTTCTGTGGCACACACAGCTAAAGCTTGCTTTATTATATGCAGGCATTATATGAACACTGCTGAAAAGTGATTTTTAGGGCTGACTTGCCAGGACTTTTCACATGCTTCTTCTATTTGTCTTTCAAATTTCATTCATTATATTCCTGCCTCACCTTATGCATAAATTATTATAACATTTGGGTGTTTGCAAACCTCCAGTGTTCACTATATTAAACCCTCTTTTAAGAACGTGTTATGTGTACAGGGATAAAATGTAGAAAAAAACCAGATTCAGTCAATGAGGGGGGTAAAGCACCAAAAAGCTCAATACCAGAGTACTTTCTCATTCATTATATTCCTGCCTCACCTTATGCATAAATTATTATAACATTTGGGTGTTTGCAAACCTCCAGTGTTCACTATATTAAACCCTCTTTTAAGGACATGTTATGTGTACAGGGATAAAATGTTGAAAAAAACAAATTCAGTCAATGAGGGAGAAAACACCAAAAAGCTCAATACCAAAGTACTTTCAAAAACTCATATCCTTGTTCTTTTTGTTTCTTTTTTAAATATGCTGGATTTGAGTCCTAGGGAATTAAGCAATTAGACCAAATTTTCAAATCTGTTTCTGTAAGCATTACTGTAATTTTAGAAATTTATCCTTCAGTCCCTCTAGGACAGGGATTGTTTTCATCCTAGATTGCTGCCATGAACCTTGAACATTAATCTGCACTAATTGTATCGCTGAATATGCAAGGACTCAAAAATCCCCAGTAATGAAACTTTGGGAGATGTTCTCAGTGTTCTGCCTGCTCCTTGCATTTTGAGAGAATCTGAAAAAACTCTCTCTAATATAGTATACTTTACAGAGGAAATAGATTTCTTTTTTCTATATTTCTGTATATTTGACCTTTCACATCTTAAATATAGAGAAAATATATTTCTTTGTAGAAAATATCCATATATGGAGCTGTATAGATATCTATTTTATGTATGTAGCTCATATATATGAAAATTTGTCTTGCTGCTGACAACCCATTACATCTAGTATTGCATTACTCATTTTTTTTTAACTGCGTCAATTATCTGCTTAGTTTTTGGGTCAGTAGGAAGTAATTCTTGATAGAAGTAGCCACAGAAATATTTTCAACTTGCTGGAATCCATTCCAACTTAATGATATTCATTAAACAGCGATGAGTTGTGTAAATTAAATGTCTGTGTAGGTTATGCCATGTAGCAATTAGTCACCACAGTGGGCTCATTAAATGCAGGGATGTTTATTTGCTCTGCATCAGGTCAGAGCACACGATCAACCAGCATGAGGGAGTAAATCATTACTGATTGACTATTTCCAGTAGGATGAGGTAGATGAGTGCACTGATGGACTCAAGTGAGTAGAAAGTAGCATGAAGATGTTTGGGGGTCTCAGAAGTGGCAAACCCAGGTGCCACCTGGTAACTTTCTTCCATCCTATTCTATGAAGTTTAATTCTCTTCTCTTTCTGGAAGCTTTTGCTTTTAAGAAATTATTTGAACTAGCAGGAGAAAGTGGATGACAGCCTTGTAAATATAGATGTGTACACATTAGGGCTGCAACTAAGGGAAACTTTTACATAGAAAGGAATAAAGACTCTTATAGTGAGTCTTACATGCTTTGCTTTAACTGCTTATCTAGAGATAAATGTTTAATAACTATGTGTAGTCTGTTCAGAGTACCTGAATTTGAAAAGCTATTTACCAGTCAAAAGGGTTTTTTGGAATTTAACCATTCTGAGAAACAGGGTTTTATGATCTTAGTTTTTGAGTGATGCAGCAGATAATAGGATTAAATTCTGTCAGGAGTGTACAAATTCTGCAGTCTTGTCAGAGCTAGAAAACTGCTGCATTTACAAGGCTAGGAAAAAAAAAAAGGGATAAGGCTAGGAAGGAACTTTAAGATCTTAAAGAAATAAAATTGGTAGGCTTCTTAGGAAAATCAGTTTCTTCTTGATATTGAAAATGATACTTGTGTGTCTACTTCCCATTTTCACCATGGAATTTGTAAACCTTGTCTCATGTTTTCAAAATTCCTTCCAAAATTTTGCTTTGCCTGAAGTAATTCTAGTTTCTGAAGTAAAATACTTAAAGCAATTAGAAGCCTTTATGATAACTTGTAAGGCTTGTTGAAAGTTACTTAGGAAAATGGTTCCAGAGTTGCTTAAGAATTAATAGATGTAGGTAGAGATTTCATCCAGTTCTGTCAAAATTGAGCAGTCTTATTAATTTTTCTCACATAGAGATTAAAATAACCCAAAGAAACAACTTCAGGAGGTGTCTTTATTTGTTGTCCCTCAGTATTTTTACAAGTGTAATGCTTGGCTTCTGAAGTATTAGATGTTCTGGTAAATGACACAAACTTTTAAATTATTCTGCTGAAACTGAAAACTTGTGTTTCCAGGGTATTTTTAAACTACTTCATAGGAATGTAGGATTAAAGATCATGAAGTTAGGGAGAAGTTATTTTTGGTTCATGCTGCTGCTCTTTTTTCCTAATTATTTTTCTCTTCCAGCTTTTCCCCAATAATACACTTCCCACTGTGCCTACTTTCTCCCATTTGTCTTGCAATCCAATGTACTCTTTCCAGTTCAATTTGTGAACCTCATCCTCTGAAATGAGTCTCTTCAGATTCCCCAGCATGCTTCCCATGGGGGTCTCTTAGACCTCATGCTATGAGACTTGTTTTGGGGTGGGGGTGTGTGTGTTTGTGTGTAGCCTATGGCACCTTCAGAGTGCCAGAGTGGTGGAACAGAGCCAGTGGCAGAGGCTTGGGTGTGTTGCTGAGCTGGGAAGGGCAGAACAATGGCTCACTTAGCAGCTCTCTGCTCTATGGATGGAGTTTTGATGGGCAGCATCTTCTTGGATGAGGCTGGCACTGAGCCCACAAACTCCCATTGCACGACTGATGTCCACAGGTACAGCTCTGCTATGACCTGATGGCTTTGTGCTTGTTTGAGGCACAACGAGTCCATGAGTGATTCCTCTGTGGTTCCAGGAAACTGGTCTGCATGGAGAGGACTATTTAGGTCCTTACTGAGAGTAATTTCTGTTGCAGACATTTATACATAGAGAGAAGCAAACAAAATAAGGATGAGTTATTCCTTTGTTCTTATAGAAAGCTCTGTAAGAGTTGAGTCCTGGCACTGCTGCCTTCTTCCAACCCTGCTCTACCTCCCAGGAAGCTGACATCTTAACTATTCAGGATATGATTGATTTCTTTATTTCTATATTTTTTTTTTAATTCCTTGACCATGGAGTTGTCAGGGAAGCTTAGAAGCCATGCAGGATCTGCAGAATGTTTTCAGAAATAGGTGTTAGCCTACTCCACTGCTTAGTTACTAAGAATAAACTATTTTCATAAATCCTTTAAAACTACACTGCTGGAAGGGCTTTTTATTTTTTTATTTCTTTTCCTGAAACTGCAGTGTCTGACAGCATTAAAATTTTAAACTTTATTTCTAGAAAAGAAATTCTGTATACCACTAAGTTTGTGTGAGAGCCATTTTTAGTATTCCCAATTTTCTGCTTTGGTGGCTGAAATCTTAGTTTTCTCTGCTGCTGTCCAGTACCCCTTACAGACCTGGGATTTCTTTGGGGCAGGTATAAGAAAATGGCTTGTATTTTGGAATAATTGGACAGAGCCAGCTGGGATGCCAAATGTAACATTCATGATTGAGGGGCTGGGGCTTATTAAGGAACTGGAGTATCCTTCATATGAGGAGAGCCTGAGAGAGCTTGGACTGCTCAGCCTGGAGAAGAGAAGGCTCATGGAGGAGCTTATTCATGTGTCTAAATACCTAGTGGGAGAGACTGAAGGTAAGGGAGCCAGACTTTTCTCAGTGATGCCCAGTGAAAGAACAAGAGACAGGACTGAAGCTGAGTTCTCATTGAATTTTGTGTGTGTTTAAGTCCCACACACAGTCTTTTTTTTTCTGTGAGGATGATCAGACTCTGGCACTGATGACCTAGGGAGGTTGTGAAGTCTCCATCCTTGGAGATGGCTGAAACCCAACTGGATGCAGTCCTGGGCAGCCTGCTCTAGCTGACCCTGGTGGGGCAGAGGTGTTGGATTCAATAAGCTCAAGGCTGATTCTGCAATCTGTGTGGCAGGGATTTGTTGTGTGACTTTCCATTAGGGTTTTTGGGGCTTCTTATTGCTCCCTGTTAGTGAATGGTTGGCAATGAACTCTTGTCATGTTCTGTAATGTATGTTGGTAGTAAGGTACCTGTTGCTCTGATCATTGATGGAATTCTTCAGGATGTCTAAATCATCTGTCATAATTACATTGAAATTAGACTGTTTAAAACAGTTGCCATCTATATGGACTCAAGCATTTTTTTAGGGAACTTCTACTCTTGCATTGCTGTTAAATCCTTTATGGTGTGTTTAGTATGCACACTTAGATAAGGATAAGACAGCAGCCTGAATTCCCTTGATTTTTGGGCAAAGAACAAGTTGGGACTGTAGAGAGCTGAACAAATGTGGGATGAAAGTTTTGTGAATGCTTTTGGGCTGGGATAATATCTTCTTGGTGCTCATTTCTATGGTTTCTTTTTGTGGACCCAAGTTCTGGAGTGGCCATGGATAGTGACATTGAAGTCTGTAAAATAAGAAATTATCTTGCAAATTACCTTTTGTCTTCTCCTGCACCTTTACCCAGTAAATCTTCCTTTTTAAATAAACATGATGGGGCAGCTTCAAGAGGAGGACTTGAGTGTCTGCTTGTATGTGCTCTCATGTGTAACAACTGGCCATTTTTTTGTGGTTTGTATCTGCTCTGGGA